>NC_079206.1:30331519-30620748 GCF_026745355.1 Beta vulgaris subsp. vulgaris | reverse complement strand
TTTTAATTCCGCAAAAAGTATAGCTTATTCTCTACTATAATTCACCCCCCTCTTATAGTGCTCATATTATACAACAATTGGTATCAGAGCGGGAACTCTAATAATTCAGGAAACCCTGTTGAGTTCAAGATCTTGAAAAATATGAATACTAGAGAGAAACTGGAAGAAGGGTACTCTACGCAGAGGCCACCAATGTTCAATGGTAAGTTTTACACTTACTGGAAGAACAGAATGGAGATCTTTATCAAAGCCGACAATTACCAGGTATGGAGAGTCATAGAGGTAGGTGATTTTGAAGTCACTACCACTAATGACAAGAATGAGGTAATTCCTAAATCTATATCTGATTTTGATAAAGCAGATTTCGAAAAGATGGAAATTAATGCTCTTGCTATAAAACTGCTTCATTGTGGTCTTGGACCTCATGAACACAATCGTGTCATGGGATGAAAAACCGCAAAACAAATTTGGGATCTTCTTGAAGTCACTCATGAAGGTACGAGTGAAGTTAAGAGATCAAAAATAGATCTTTTGATGAACCAATATGAACTTTTTCAAATGAAATCAAAAGAGTCTATCCAAGACATGTTTACACGCTTTCTAATATTATTAATGAGCTAACATCTCTTGGAAAGTGATTACATTCTGAGGAACAGGTACGAAAGGTCCTAAGGAGCCTTCCTAGGGATCGTTGGATGGCTAAGGTAACTGCCTTACAGGAAACTAAGGACTTTACTAAGTTCAATTTGGAACAACTTGCTGGTTCCCTATGACTCATGAGTTGCAATTGGACAATGAGAATGGAGACATGTCCAAGCAAAATCGATTGCCTTAAAAGCTGATGAAAGTGAAGACTCAGAAACGATGAAGAAGAATCGCTCTCATGGTCCGAAAATTCAAAAGAATGTTTAGGAACATGAAAAGGAGATTACAAAGGTAAGAATAAGAAATATTCTAACAAACTTGTTTGTCATAAGTGTGGCAGTTCTGAGCACTTCATCAAGGATTGTCCCCAATGGGAACAAGAAAAAGGCAAAGGAAGGGAACGAAGCAGAGATAGGAACAAGAAATACAAAACTCCTATACTCGATCTGACATGAAGAAAGCTATGGTTGCTGCATGGGGAGACTCTGACTCTGAAGAATATGATCCTCAACCAAATGAGGAGACTGCAAACTTCTGTCTTATGGCTCTTGACAATTCCGAATCTGATGAAGAGATTGAATCTCTTGAGGCAAGTCTAGACACCATCAAAACTCGTCTTAATTCTTTAAGTAAAGAAAAATTATTTGAGTTTATTGTTGACGCTGTAAATGATTGCAAAGATGAAACCATTAAACTAAAACAATGTCAACATGCTTTAAGTTAGCAAAGGAACATACCTCTTGGCTTAAAAGTGTTCGATTGATATTGAGAAAAGATTTTTCAATTGTTTGACAAAAATCTTAAATTAAAAGAGGATTTCGAAAATCTTAAAAATGAGAACTACTTGAAGTCTTGAGTTATCACAACTAAAAGAGTTTGTTCCTGAAGTAAGTTCATTTGACATTAAGTCAGTTCCCTTGCAAAGTTTCAAATCTGAAATAAACGAATTGAAAAATCATGTTTCATTTTTGGAAATTGAAAATAAGAACTTGTAGGGGAACTGCACCAAATGAGAAATGAAAAGAAAATGCTACCTATTCCAAACTGGATTAAGAACCCTCAAACAAAACGAACTGAAGGTCTTGGTTTTAATCACAAAAAGAAATTTGAAAAACCTAAAAAGAGAGTTGATTTACCAAGTGATAAAGTTTGTATGTTTTGTGGGAACACTGGTCATTTTAGGAACTCTTGTCCTAAAAGACTTGGTCGCATAATGAGAACTTGGAAACAAGTAGAGTAATTTGGAAAAAGAAATCTATTGTTCCTGAAGGAAAGGAACCCAAGAAAGATTGGGTTCCTAACTCTAACAATTAGTTTTCTTGCAGGTTGGAGTGAGGGGGAACAACACATGGTACCTAGACAGTGGTTGTTCTAAGCATATGACTGGAGATAAATCAAGATTTCTCTCACTCTCAGCCTATAATGGTGGAAGTGTGACTTTTGGTGACAACAAGAAAGGTAACATAGTTGCCATGGGCAAAGTTGGTAAGTCATCGTCACATTCCATAGAAATGTTTTCTAGTTGATGGATTAAAGCATAACTTGTTAAGTATTTCCCAATTCTGTGATAGAGGGAACTGTGTGAAGTTTAATAGTGAAAAATGTTTATTGTCAACAATAGCACAAAGGATATCATTTTGGAAGGAACAAGGAAAGGGAACACATATGTTGTGGATCTCAACCTTGTTCCCAAAAACAAATTCACATGCCTTAGTGTTATTGATGATGATTCATTTTATGGCACAAGCGTCTAGGTCATGCTAGCTTTTCCTTGCTTGACAAACTGCGTTCTAAAGAACTAGTTTTAGGTTTACCCTCTACTAAGTTTCATTTAGATCATGTTGTGATGCATGCGCAAAAGGTAAGCATGTTAGGTCCTCTTTCAAGTCCAAGAATGTGGTAAGTACCACAAGACCTTTAGAGTTAATCATATGGATTTATGTGGACCTATGAGGATACAAAGTAGGAGTGGAAAGAAATATGTGTTAGTAATTGTAGATGACTTCTCTAGATTTACTTGGGTTATTTTTCTTTCTAGCAAGGACGAGACTTATGATGAGTTCCTTGTCTTTGCAAAGAAAGTACAAAATTTGAGTGGTCATAATTACTTCACCTTAGATCCGACCATGGAAAGATTTGAAAATTTAAGTTCGATGACTTTAGAGGACAATGGATTAGATCACAATTTCTCAGCCCCTAGAACACCTCAACAAAATGGTGTTGTTGAAAGGAAGAATAGAACACTAGAAGAGATGGCTAGGACTATGTTGATAGCTAGTGGACTTCCTAAAAACTTTTGGGCAGAAGCTGTGAATACTGCTTGTCATATTATAAATCGAGCCATGGTAAGACCTTTATTAAATAAAACCCTATGAGCTGTATTTTGGTAAAAAGCCCAATATTACATATTTCAGAACATTTGGATGTAAATGTTTTGTTCATAATAATGGGAAACAAAATATTGGAAAATTTGATGCTAGAAGTGAAGAAGCTGTATTCTTAGGATATTCTTCTAGTAGCAAGGCTTATAGAGTGTATAATAAAAGGTCTATGTGTGTAGAAGAAAGTGTGCATGTTATTTTTGATGAAACAGATAAATTTGATGCAAGCACACAGGTTGAAGATGACTTCGAAATAGGATTGAAAAAGATCTAAGTCTTATTGATGAGACTTTGGAAGACGAAGTCATGGGAACAAAGCCAAGGGAACAACATCCTGTTCCTGTTCCCAATGAGGAAGAAGAAGAACTAGGTGATGATGCACAGTGAATGAATCCACTATTGTTGAACCTGGTTCCCAAGTACAGGAAATGAAGATGATCAAGGAAACCAAGTTTCCATCCAGAATTTCCAACCAAAGCCTTGGAAAACTCATCGTTCCCAATCATGTGGAACTCAAACGAGATCTCAATTGAAATTTTTTTGTGCTTTTCATGCTTTTCTTTCTATGTTGGAACCTAGGAATCATGAAGAAGCTCTCACTGATGCTGATTGGATCGTAGCAATGCAGGATGAACTTCATCAATTTGAAAGAAACAAAGTTTGGCACCTTGAACCTAACCTAAACATAACAAGGTTATTGGTTTAAAGTGGGTGTTTCGAAACAAATTAGATGAGTTCGGAACTATATAAGAAACAAGGCCAGGTTAGTTGTGAAAGGATACAATCAACAGGAAGGCATTGATTATGAAGAAACTTTTGCTCCAGTTGCAAGATTGGAAGCAATTAGAATTTCATAGCTTTTGCTGCCTTCATGGGTTTAAATTGTATCAAATGGATGTAAAATGTGCTTTTCTAAATGGTTATCTTAATGAGGAGGTATTTGTAGAACAACCTCCAGGTTTTAAAATAAAGAATTTCCTAATCATGTCTTTAAGCTTGACAAAGCTCTTTATGGGTTAAAGCAAGCTCCAAGAGCATGGTATGAAAGACTTTCTAAGTTCCTTCTTGAAAATGAGTTTAAAAGAGGAAAATTGGATCGAACCTTGTTTTTAAAATCAAAAGGAAAACATTTATTAGTTGTTCAAATATATGTTGATGATATTATATTTGGTGCCACTAATGAATCTTTGTGCAAGGACTTTGCTAATCTCATGAGTAAAGAATTTGAAATGAGTATGATGGGTGAGCTCAACTTCTTCTTGGGGTTGCAAATCAAGCAAACAGAAGAAGGAATCTACATCCATCAACAAAAGTACATAAAGGAACTATTGAAAAAGTATGGTTTGGAAGCATCCAAAGTAATCATACACCTATGGGAATTCAACCAGATTGGATGAAGATTCTATAGGAACAAGTGTGGATCAAACCAAGTATCGAGGTATGATTGGCTCATTACTATATCTAACTGCAAGTCGTCCTGATATTGCTTTCAGTGTAGGATTATGTGCAAGGTTTCAAGCCAATCCAAAGGAATCTCATCTCACAGCTGTGAAGAGAATCCTAAGATACCTCAAGGGAACAGATGATTTAAGCCTATTCTATTCGAGAAGTGATACCTTTGAATTAAAGGATTTGCGGATGCTGACTATGCAGGAGATCTGGTCAATAGGAAGAGTACATCAGGTATGGTTCAGTTCCTTAGTCATAGTTTAGTTTCTTGGAGCACCAAGAAGCAAAACACAGTTGCTTTATCTACAGCGAGGCTGAATATGTTGCAGCAGCAGCATGTTGTTCCCAAATGCTATGGATAAAACAACAACTACGTGACTATGGAATCTACTTTGAATGTGTTCCCATCTATTGTGATAATACTAGTGCTATTAGTATTTCTAAAGATCCCGTCACATTCAAGAGTCAAACACATCCATATTAGGCATCACATTCTGAAAGATAATGTTGAAAAAGGTCTTATTAAAATGGAATTATGTGAGACTGAACGTCAAATTGCAGACATTCCGACAAAGCCCTTAAATAGAGATAGGTTTGAGAAATTGAGACTTGAACTTGGCTTAATTAAATTGAAATGATTGCTACAATATTCCCCTTTGTGTTAATTCTTTGGCATTATGTTTGGATGTGCATTTTCGATGTTTTTATTTGCTTAAATACATCACAATCTTATATGATTATTTCATATGTATAAGTAAAAATGTCTGATGAAAACTGCTACCATGAATAATATTCCCTTATTGTTCATAAGACAATTCTATGCCTTAAGTGATGAACAAAGGATTAAAAGAATTAAGTTCCAAAGTAGCAAAATTTCTTGTTTCCATTCATTGTTCCCAAACGCTGTTCCCAATGTGTTAAGTTAATTTTTTTCTTTTCAAAATTCAAAAACCAAAAATATTTGTTTCAGATTTTATTTCCTAAAAATCTGATTTTTCCTTATATCTCTCAAGTTAGTTGAAGATATTTTTTTATAGAGATTTTTTTTTTCAAAAACGTGTACAATACACGGTTTTATTTTTTTTCTTTCCTTAAACAAAAAAATTTTTTTTCTTCCTTCTCATAAAACCGAAAATACTCCACAAAATATGAATCCCAAAAACACTTCTCACTCTCTCTCCTCCCACAAAGCCGAAAAACCCTCTCCCTGTTCCATTAACATTGAATCACCACCCATGGATATTCTCTCCAATTCTTCATCAAGAATTCTAAGAAAAGGAAAAACAATGAGAGACGGTTGAAATGGAGGTTGGAAGTACATGCAACAAGTGAGGGGGAATCAGATGTTCCCGAGAGAGGAACAACAGGTTGCTCGAAAAAATTCCAGGCAATCTAGGTATGTGCATGGACTTTTTATTGATGTTTCTTGGTGAAAAGAGTAAATTTCGTCAATTGCTTAATATGATTAAGTTTCAAGGTTGGGAAAATCTTTTTGTGAAATGTTATGGAAATAGTTTGATTCCTAAATTATGGACGAATTTTGTGAAAACTTTTCCATGGATGAAGAAGGAAATTGTTCCACTTGGTAAAGGAACTCAAATTGATTTTAATGCTAAAATTTGGGTAAATTGCTTGGTGTTCCCGTGAGAGGAACGATGTTTATTTAAGAAACAACGTGGTCTATCCATTTTCGGATATCTCTTTTGATCAATTGATTGTTAAGTATGGTGGTCAAAAGGGAAAAACATTTCTTGATCATAATCTTCTTTCCCCTTACACAAAATTTTTTTCACATCCTAAGAAAGCTTTATTGCCTCGTCTTTCAAACGTGCTCAAGTTAGCATGTTGGATTAATTTATTCATTGTTTAGCTCTCAAACACATAAACTTTCCTCTTTAATGATTCAAACATTGAGTCATTGCATTGAAAATGGATTTGTTGTTGGTATGGAGCTTAGTAACCGAAATTTCTTTAATTTAAGTGAAAATTTCGGGAACTCATCCATTGGTGTATCCACGGGAAATATGTTGAATGTGCGTGCCTTGAATAACTTAATGTTTGTGTTGTGAATGGAGAAGTTATTAAGGGAGGTGCTAACTTGATGATGATGAGGATGATGAGTATATGATGAGTGAAGAAGAAGAAGAAAAAGAAGTGGAAGAAAAGAAAACAGAAAAATCCGAAAAAGAAAAAGAAAAGAAGAAGGAAAAAGAAAAACAAGAAGCTAAGAAGAAAGGGAAGAAGGTGGTTGAGAGGTGGTGAAACCGGTTTGAAAAGCACTAGAGCTAGTCAAAGGTTCAAAAATGAAAGTGCTTAATTTTCCTTGCTTGATCAAGAAAGTTTGAGGAAGATGAAGTAAGGTGATTGATAGGGAAGATTATGAATCTAACCTCCTCCTTCTAGGGAACCGACTCCTGTTCCCATGGAAACCAATCCTCCTTTTCCTCCATCTCCACAAAAATCTGCCTCACCCTCTACCCTAGCACCACAAAATGTAACTATCCCTCCCTCTACCTAAAAACCCTCCTGTTCTGTTTCTAAAGACTAAGGAACAAGTGTGTTCCCATTCAGAGGAACAACCTGCTGTTCCCAAACCTAAGGAACAAACAGCGCACCAATCCTTCTCAAAGCTCCCTCTCTTCTCAAAATCCTACCATTGGTTCTACATATACTCTAGCTCATGCTAGAAGATTGGATTATTTGTTCTCTTTGGTTATGGGTCATTCGGAAGCAATGATGGAGTTTGCTACGGAAGCTAAGGATTTGAATGGGTTAGTGAAAGGGGTAATGCACAAAGTTGACCAAGCCTTGGAAGGACAACAAGTGATCATGGATCGACTTAGTGAACTTTCCTCCTCCATCCAAGGATGAACTCTCGCTATTGAAGTTGGAAGATGGTGGCTCAAGAATGATCTCTTTGGCCGAACATCATAAAGAGGTGATGGCTAAGCTTAATGATGTGGTGGAACAAATCGAGCAACCTTCCTCTCCTAAACCATAAACCTCTTCTAGTTTAGTTTGTTTTTTTTATGTGTGGGAACATGAACTTTTTAATATTTGTCTTTTTCTATCTTTCTCTTTTAATCATGCTACAATGGAACTTGTTAATTTGATAATTCTAGTTTAATCTTTTGGCATGTGTGCGTCTAAATGAATGGCTAATATTCTTGGATTGCGGTTTTGAGAGTTGAATGCTTTATTTGCTTCTACTAACCAAATTATTTCTCACAAGTTTGGTGGTGTGATGTGTTTAGTAGATAAAATTCATCTTTTTGAAATCGTGGACAAATGTTTTTGAAGATGCCAAAGGGGGAAAGATACAGGCAATCAGAGTAAATTTTTTTTTGTCATGGATTATGTTCTCATATTTCTTCGTTACAAAATAAAATAACGAGTCTATAATACTTAATTTAACTTGGTTACATACTTGGTTATAATAGTTTTATATGACTTATGTCACTACTACAAATATGTGCAAAAGTATCACCTATGAGAGACCTCCTTAATGAAATAAGTGATTATTCAGCCAAAAAAACCTAATTTGTTCGAAAGGTGGTCTGTTATAACATGATAAAGGAGACCTATTCTTTAAAAAGATGGTTTTTTTTAACCTTATCAAAAGTTTCCAATACTAAAGAAACCACTTATTCCTATTAAGTGGTGATTTTAATTTTATATATTTTTTTTTAAAAAAATTCCATACATAATGTACGTGTTTTCAGGAAGTCAATAATAACTGTATTAGTAATTATTAATTAAAAAAAAATAACACAAACATTTGTGACCCACTAAAACCCTAAATATACTACTCTTTACTTAATTTTTTTACGGTACTTTTTAGTTAATTTACTTTGTATGTATTACTCCATTATTAGCAAATAATTAAAGCCAAAACCAAAAGCAGTTTCTCATCATTTCCCCCTTCTTCTTTCTCTGCTCTCTCTTATGGGGTGTTTGTTTAGGGGGATTAGGGGGTGGGAATGGGATATTATATCCCTATGGGTAGATATCCCATGTTTGTTTGAGGGGATATCTAAATTCCCATGTGAAGGGGAATGAGATTAAAATCCCTCTTATCCCACCAAAATAAGACATGGGGAGGGGCAGGTATTAGGGAGGGGGATTATTTTTGGTTATGTTAAGAGACAAATTTACCCTTCATTAAATTATACTTCACTAATATTGCTTGCTCTTCTTTTGCTATCCTTCATTAAAATGGGTAAATTTGTAATTTAGCAATATATTCCCTACTTAATCCCACTAACATACCAAACAAGGGATTGGAATATATTTAATAAATTCCCACCTTCTAACTCTCATTCACAATCCCATCCTCTAATCCCCAAACTCCCAATCCCTCATACCAAACGCCCCGTTAGAGAAACACTGATAATGCAGCAGATAAAAATACTTAGGAGAGAGAGAGAGAGAGCGAGCGCGAGTGAATGAAGAGACTGAAGATAGAGAATAATTCCGATGCGATGTCGAACAATGAAAACTCAACGAAGATTGCGAAAATCTCCAACGGCATTGACTATGTTGAAGATTTCATCTGTGTTAGTTTCCGATTGATGATAATACTACTTTTAATTTCTCAATTTCGAGTGTTTTTTTTTTGCTCTTTTATTTCAGTAATTTGAAGTGATTTTGGTTTCAATTTGTAGGCGAATGAGGGAGAATCGTCGATTTCGTACGAGAGATTTCTGCAGGTTTTCAAGTTTGTGCAGAGCGAAAATCAAGCCTTTCGCCGAGGAAGATTTGAGGAGGTGATATGAATTTTTTTATTTTATCAAATTCATAGTTTTTTTAAACGATTTTCAAATTCTTATGATAATTCTCGTTTTCTAGTTGATTGTATGATCGAATGAGTTTGAAGATTAGGCTTTAGCTCTTTATATGATATGATTAAAGAATTTTTTAATATAAACAAGGTTTGTCTGGAACTAGAGAAGATTTCAATGAAATTGGACTTGCATGTTTGAAGTTTGGCATCCTGAAGTCATAATATGCATAATCCCTCCACCTGGAAAAAAATAACACATGTATACTATTTCTTTTTCCATGTTGAAATAAGTTGTTTCATTTTCTAAGATAGAAATAGCTGTAATTGGTATAACTCATACTCGCTCCTAAATGGAGTGCTAAAGAGAGGATTGCAACCACTAATTGTTGCAAAGTTTATCTTATTGAATATTTGCTTATGAAGGGTTAATACAGTGTCATTTCCAAACAGAGGGAGTATCCTGTATATGTTGAGTTTAACTCAACCTTGAACTTATTTAGAAGTCTTATTTTGCTGCTAATATATTTCATATTTTAGCCTTAAATTTCACTTAGGGTATGTTGTGTAAACTTATTTTTAGAGTTGACATAAATTAATAGAAGTTCAGGAAATTTAAGATAAGTTCAGAAAATAAGTTGAATAAAATAGACCCTTAGAAACTATTAGGCAAACAACAATAATATGTGACACACTTAATCTTCCTCCTTCCAGTTTACCCGTCAACACTAATAATGAGATATAGCCTCAATTTCACTGGCACTTGGGTATGTAATGGTTACCCATTTGTGTAAGCTCCTAGTCATGAACTCATGCACAAAAGGGATTTCTGTGAAGCCTTAATCTGATGCATTCTTCTAGTCATGTAATTAGACTATTACGTCATGTGTATGCTCTATTGAGGAGTTAAGTTTCCTGAAGAATAGTGTGAGCATAACATTTAAGGATTAGACGATACTTAGTTTATTTTTCTCAGAAGCAGTAAGCTGTGCGCTCCTGAACAATAAGCTGCTTCCTTGCCATTTTGATTTTAATTTTCTTCAGGGGTAGTCATTATTATACTCTTAACTAGGCTAATAGTATTCTGACATCTTCACGATGGGCATCAGTCAATACCGCATACATCAAGCTGTGTGCTGAACGTGTCTGCAAAGAAATCGATGTCTATCTTGCATTCATAAATGTATAAAATAACTGGCACCTCTGATCAAGTAACTGACAACAGTCGCTCTAGAAATCTAACTATTCTAGCATGCCTATGCAGACCAATCAAATTAATGGAAGTTTAACTCATCATGATCAGCTAAGTCCATGCACTTCAAACATGGTGGCTTCAGATCAAGCACTTAATTCCAGGTCAAATGGAGCATCTACTCCATCTGAGCCACAAATTCCATCAGAGCTCATTGCACATTGCGTTGCCACACTGCTAATGATTCAAGTAAGCTTTGATAGTTTTCTTTCCACTGGTTAAATTCAGCACATCGGTTCCAATTTCCTGTCTTTGGTTTTCTTATGTTGAACCTTAGGATGTATCAGTGGACGAAATACTGTACTTTTTATGATTCTTGTTATGGTTATTTTTGTTTTTGGGGAGGAGAGAAAAATGGGGTTGGTTTTAGGCGATCTTAATGGAGACCTGACTTCATATATATTGAACTCACTTTCCCTATGTAGTGTAATATCAAACCGGGCGGCCTGCTAAGCTTTTCTATGGAGGGTTTATAAGATGCTAGCGACCATTAATGACATATTTTTTCCCCTTGACAGATTCTAATCGACAAGCCAATTGGAATTATGCGGTATCCTGGAGTTGCTAAGGGTCTATATGTTGCTCTACCCTCAGGTTATTATCAGTATATAGTTTTATTGTTTAATCTCATCTAGTACTTACAGATTGCAACTTGAAGCCTAAACTTTTAGTATATCCTAGTTTGGTTTACCTCAAGCATCAGCATACAAATATCCATGCTAAGGTTCCAATTAGATTAATTACCTAGCAATCAAGGCATAAAGCAACACTGGACTGGAAAGGTGCAGACTATAAGTTCTATTATATAGTCTCTCTTCTAGCATGCTATTGGTAAAACATCCCACTATTGATCATAATTCCTTTTGCTTCACACTTTTTATCCTGTATGACTTTAATTAGTTTCCTAGTAATGCATCAAGTGTGTAGAGACATATGCGAACAACTAAGATCGTCAATTTGAAACATACCAAAATGAAGTAGGGAGAGAATCATTGTAAAAATAGAGTTATTATATTATTTATTGCAAGGTAGTAGATAGTTTATTTGCTCATAATAGTGATTGTTTATTGTTTGCACCACTTAATTATCAAGTTTCCTTTACTACAAGAGATTCCAGACTGAACCTTGAACTCTTTCAACCTATCTAGTCTCTAGGCCTATGTCTTGTCCAAGTCCAATGACAACATTTATTATGGAATTTGCAATGTAGCTATTGGGATGCTCATCTTTAGGGAACTTAACAAGGTTACTGATGGAGATACTAGAAAAAATTGACTTGTGCTTTGTAGGTCCAAGTACATTGGAATGTGCTTGGAGCAATTCTCATATTGTGAAATAATTTATTTTTTAGTTCATAATAAAGCATGTTAGATTACTAAAATACTTAGTACTTTACTAGCATTTATAAAACTTATAACATGGTGATTTTATAATTTGTTGTTACTTGATTGTTGTGTGAAAAGATGATATTATGGAACAAAGTTAGTAAATTTTAATTTAAAGTATCATTTTTTTGTCCTATTTGGTTGTATTCTATTTTTAATGCATATATTTTATGCTTTTCAGTACTTGGCAAAGCTCATACGCACAAGCACAAACAAGCTGGAGGAGGAGGAATTTTGAGATAACATAGATTATTTTTACTAGGAAGTGTACTTGATCTACATCTTTTTTGGTCTTTGAAACATTTGTGTATATAGTTTGGAATTTTCTTGTTTTACTTGTTAAAGAACATATTTATTGAAATTTTAGGAGACATATTTTTAAGTTTGTGCACATATTGATATGCATGTGATTTTGTAGTAAATGATTTCAATGAATGAAAAGGTATTCTAATTATAAAGTCATTTGAATTATCTCAATACAAGTATGTAGATGCTCTATATACTTCTGTAAATTACTTGTAGATTATGAAAGACACGTATGGAGCAGGTGAAATGCATTGGACAAGCGTATAATAATATTGAATTTTTTTTTTTAAAAAAAAGGTTAAAGAGACCACCTTTTCCTTTCAGGTGGTATTTTCAAGTATGATTAAAAAGACCACCTATATATTAAAAATGATTTCTTTGTAAGATAAAAAAGACCACCTATCTGTTAAATGTGGCACCTTATCCTTCTTTTTTCCTATTTAAACTCATAAATAACCACTTATTATAAGGAAGTGGTCTCTTCTAACAAATTAAGAAACCACCCGCAATCAGTGGTTATTTATCCTGAGAGACCTATGAGCTGAAGACCACCTCTCATGTGGTCTCTAAATGAGATTTTAGGGGGTCTCTTTAGGCCTTTTTGTAGTAGTGTGTGTATTACTTTTTATTATATTATATGCCTTTTGTTGTCATCTTCAAAAAGGGGGAAATTGTTGACCCTTGAGTTTTGAAGATGACCGAACCACAAAAGACATAGTATATTTTATTTATGTTGTTGCAAGGTAATTCATGCTCGAGCTAAGAGAATACTTGATTGAAGATTAAAACGGAGAATTAATCAAGATCGAAGTAAAGATGTTCGAGAGATGAAGAATCAAGCATGGAATGAAGATTAGAATACATTAGGTGTATTTATTATCTTCATGTTAAGGTTGAGTAAAAGCTTAATTAAGTTCGTGGTGAATTCTCAAAGGAACTTGGTTCTGTTCCCATGAAAGGAACAGACCTGGCACTATAGGAACAAGGTTAGGGAACAAGACTTAAAATTGATTTAGGAACTCCTAAGAGACTCTAATGTTGTGCGCCTAATTAAATTGTGCCCAATATAGTTGTTAGAGTTTTTAGGGTTGTTTTAACTAAGATCCACTATTTTAGGAATTTAGTTTAAGTTTGTTAGGAAAAGATTTTAAAAAGATTTTCTGATTTTAATTTAACCGATTTTCAAATATATCTTTTACTTTTATTTTATATTTTATTTAAAAGATTTTGTTTTCAAAAATAATATTTCCGGTTTTTAAAATGTTTCGGATTTTTAAAATATAAAATTGTTTTTCGGTTTTTAAAATATTTTAAAAAGATATTTTTCCTAAAAACTAGCTAAAGTATTTAATTTATTTATTTCCTAAAAATGGATTGCACGCCTAAAGCTACTGCTACACGATTTATGTAGTTAGTGGATTTAGTGGCTTAGTTAATTATCCTCCAAGTATTTAATTTAATTAAATGAGTTTAATTATTCTCAAGTTTTGTAAAACCACGTAATATGTTACTGCTTCCTTATGAAGTGAAGTAGTGGATTAGTGGTATTTACTTGACATGGAATATTTAATTTATTTAATTAATTAATTAAAATCATGGAGATCATGTGATAATGGTAATAATGGTGAACATGTCTTGTCTTAATTGTCTATAAATAGGCGCCTAATTCATTTGAACAAAATGTGTCTGACTTAGCTAATTTGTCTTAAGTTATCTAAAAGTGTCAGTGCCTTTTCCTTAAGAGAATTCATACTTACATTAATCGAGTTTATTACTCTTCCATTGTTTTACAAAGTGTATTTTTGAGAAAAGGGTTTGAGTGAACTCTTGTAAGTGTGAGAAGCTTTGAGTGAAGCAAGAGAAAGAGAAAGAGAAGAGAAAGGAACTTCGAGTGAAGTTTGAGAGAACGTCAGTTGTGGGAACTGTCGTTGGGAACTTGAGTTGAGTGACTTAAGTTGAGAATCGAGAGAAAAGTAATAGGTTGTAATCAGAGTTGTTTTGGCCTATTATAGTGGAAAGTTGTTTAAAATCCCTTGTGGTCGAGGTTGTTTCTTCCTACTAGGCCTAGGAAGTTTTTCCTCGCTAAATCTCTGTGTTCCCATTGTTTGTTCCCAAGTTTACTTTTAATTCCGCAAAAAGTATAGCTTATTCTCTCACTATAATTCACCCCCCCCTCTTATAGTACTCATATTATACAACAATTTATAACTAATAGTACGTTCTAATTCTAAAATGACAGGATGAGGATGATGATGATGATGATGAGGAGAGGAGGAGGAGGAGGGGGAGGAGGAGAAGGATGTGGATTATAAAGAGTATGGTGATATGCAAATAAACGAAGAGTAGTATGACTTTGGTTGACTCTGAGGTGTTACTGTTGTTGTTGTTCTATGATATGTACTCTACTATTGTTCTATTTTGTTCTCTTGATGATGAAAACTAATTTTGACTTTGGTAGTTTTCCTAAGTTTTGGGCTTGTAGATTGTTTGACGACATAGGATGTTTTATCTGGTCGATATTGTACTACAATTTTTAAGATGTTACTACATTATGTTTGCTTTTATTTAGTAATATTTCTTGGAAATAGTAGAACTTCAATTTTCATAAATTTATTAGTTTAATTTTGCAATTTCATCAAGGTTATTTCTATAGGTGATCGTGCTTGAAAATGTACAAAATAATACGCTAGATTGTTTTGGTGCATCCAAACACCATTCATGATAGGTCTCAGATTGCTTCGAAATATCACTATTTAAAAAAAAAAGATATCACCTCGAATTATATTTTGAATTAAAATGATGTGGTTGTCCTTAAATATATTATATTTCAGAAACATTTTTATATTACCTCTAATTATATTTTGAGTCAAAATCATATGATTGCCCCTAAATATATGTGGTTTTTAGAAGCAATTTGTTATATTGCCTCTAATTATATCGCGAGATAAAATTATATAGTTTCCCCTAAATATATGTAGTTTTTAGAAGCAATGTTTCATATTGCCTCTAATTATATTTTGATGCAAGAATATATATTATTGCCTCTATTTATATTTTGAGGCAAGAATATATATGGTTGCCTCTAATTATATTTTGAGGCAAGAATATATGGTTGTCTCTAAATGTCGAGTCTTTTAGAGGCAACCAGTTATATTGCCTCAAAAAGGGACTTTTAGAGGCAACCGTCAATTAGCGACGGAACTATTAGAGGCAACCACTAATTTGCTTCAAAAGGCAATTAGAGGCTACATCTTTGGTTTCAGAGGCAAATCTACCTTGCCTCTATATGCGATTTTTCTTGTCGTGTTTCTAATTTAAAATCTATATATCAAAGGAAGTTCAAAGTAGCTAAAATAAACTTAAATAAAAATATGTATAGTGAAAGAAAAAGTTTATGATTGAAAAAAAATTAACATAACTAAAGCAGTTTTCAAATCAGTTACAAAACCAAAAACATAAAATTTTAATTTTACCTAAACTTTGAAATGCAATTACGATACCAACATCCAATAACAAGTAATAAAAATACCCAGAGAACAACTTCTTCATCAAGTAATATTTATATCTTGTACTTACACCATATAATATTTAATTAGAACTAATGGTGATTAACTACATCCTTCAAAATTACATTTAGATGAAATTTAATAATAATCGCCAAAATAATCAACGCATGCATCGCGTACAAAGAAGGCTAGTCATTATAGATTGAAGAACACCATCTCTCACAGAGGAAAGAGAAAATCGATTTCGCTTTCGAAGGAGAGAGAAAGCTTACAATCTAACTTCAACTTCGCGTTCCTGAGAAAGGAATTTCAATTGTGCATTTCAGTATTGCGAAAAATCAAGTGATTTCTTCACCAAAACCCTATAATTTGGGTTTCAGAGTGGAGAGCACACAAATCTCTCACTCATCAATTCAATGGCGACTCGGAGAGTGCAATGTTTTCACCATAACAACATATTTTCATTTTCTCACTAGTAGAATAAATGCTATTTGCTGCGGTTAAAAAATGGCATATTGCTGCGGTTTTGGGCGTGTAGCAATTAAGGGGGCAGCAATAGGTATTAATTATATTGCTGCGGTTTTTAGCATAAACCGCAGCAATATATTTATTTTATATTAGAAAAACTCAAATATATTGCTGCGGTTTTTGTCCAAAACCGCAGCAATAAGTCCCGTTACAGGTAAAAAAAAGTTTTTTTTTTTTTACATTTTGCAATTAAATTTGAAAAATTAAAACCATGACAAACCGAAGATGAAATAACATATGAATCTTATTGATATATAAAGATAAAAAAAGCAATACAAAAGATCGTAAAGTAAAATGAAAAAGCAAAAATCAAAAAACAACCTTATGATACAAAACTGATCTAAAAAAATCAAAAAAAAAAAAAAACCTAAAACAAACAAACGACTAATTACAAAAAAATATAAAACTGATCTAAAAAAATCAAAAAAAAAAAACTAAAACAAAATCTAGAAACAAATCTTAAAAAACGGACAAAAAAGAAACGAAAAATTAAAAAACAAAAAACAAAAATGAAAAAAAAACGAAAAAAAAAGAAAGAAAATAGATCTGTTGTTGTTTCTCGTGAAAATTGATTTCTCGTTACTCGTGAAAACCCATTACGACGAACGATGGACGGTAAACGACGGTGAAGATGAAGCCTATTGCTCGAAACGTACCGCCGCTCTGTTCTCAAAGTAGGCGCTTCAAATCGCTTCAGATTCGAAACCCATTGCTCGTTCTCAAAGTGGGTGCTTCGGATTCAAAACCCATTGCTCGTTCTCAAAGTGGGAGTTTCAGATTCGAAACCCATTACTCGTTCTCAAAGTGGGCGCTCAGATTCGAAACCTACCGTCGTTCTCAAAGAATTTGAGAGAAGTACAGGAGATGGATACGAAAAGGAAGAGGAGAGAGGTACAGGAGAGGTGCAAAAAGGAAGAGGAGAGAGGTACAAGAGAGGTGCGAAAAGGAAGAGGAGAGAGGTACTCAGGGTTTTTTTGGTGCGATTGTGAGAGGGAAGAGGGAGATAGGGTTTTTATGTGCGTGTGAGAGGGCGAAATGGGTTGAGCCGGTTATATTTAGGTTTCCTTTTTTTTAATTAGATATATTGCTGCGATTTTGGACAAGAACCACAATAATATATTAAAATAATAATAAAAATTAATATTTTGATATATTGCTGCGGTTCTTGTCAGAAACCGCAACAATATGTTTGGTCAAATGTCAACTTTTTTTTCAATTTTTTTCTGCTGAACGCATATTGCTGCGGTTTCTGTCGAGAACCGCAGCAATATGGTTATTTTATATTATATTTTTTCTTTTATCGTGATATATTGTTGCATATAGGTAAAACCACATCAATATCACCGCAGCAATAAGCATTTATTCTACTAGTGTCTCTCTCTTAGTGTACCAATGGTGATGAAGTACAATAAATTGCAAGGAATGATCAAAGAATTGAATAGAAAAAACTTAAAGAATTGTCAAGTACATCGTTATAGGCCTGACACGATGGCGGTGCTGCTACAGTCCTTTTCTCTCTCCTTTCTATGGTTCCGCAACCTTTGATTATTTTTTTCGAGCTTCGAGATTCTCAGAGAGGTTGTGGACTTTGGAAATGACGTTTACCTTTGTTGTTGTCATTGATATGTGTGGGAGTTGAGAAATAATAGAAAGAAGAAATTGATGAAGAAGGAGGAGGGAGAATGTTGTTGATGTATGTGTGGAGGAGATGAAGCAGGTAGATCGAAAAATTGAAGAGATTGTCTATGAATGATATAATGACATAAAATGAGTAATAATGACACAAAAATGAGTAACAATAGTACATAAATAAGGAGTTGATAAATAATATTAAAATAAATTTAAATGATACAATATTGCTCTATAATGACATAAAAGCGAGTAAAAATGACATAGAGATGGGTAATAATGGTATGGTACATAAAAAGTTAACAAATAATATTAAAATAAATTTAAATGATACAAGTTTGCTATAGAATGACATCAAAATAAGTAATAATGGCACAAAAATGAGTAATAATGATATGTACATACAAAGTTGGCAAATAATGTTAAAATATGTTTAAATGATACAAGTTTGCTCTATAATGACATAAAAATGAGTAATCATGATACAAAAATATGATATAATGACATGGAAATAAGGAGTTGACAAAATATAAAAAGAGGTTTATATGATACAAGTTTGCTCTATAATGACATAAAAGTGAGTAACAATGACACCAAAACGAGATATGATGACACATAAATAAGGAGTTGACAAATAATACTAAAATAGGTTTAAATGATATAAGTTTGATCTATAATGACATGAAAATGAGTTATAATGATACAAAATTGACTTATAATAAAAAAAATAAAGAGTTGACAAATAATACCAAAATAGAATTAAATGATACAAGTTTACTCCATAATCCTAGACCTTTTAAAAGGAGTTATGCTACTTTTCAAAGGAATAGTGAACTGAGTCACAATTCCTTGAAATTCACTATTCCTTTGCCTTGGCAAATCTCAGCCTTTCATTTATTCTTCCATCTCAGCCACACAATTTTTTGCTTTATCTCATCTTCTTCACGTCTCTTCTCTCTCCTCTCTCTGTCTTTCCATGTCGGTTTCTTCTTCCTCATCTCTCTCATTTCTGCTCTGTCCTCTCTCCTATCTCTCCTCTCATCAATTTCCATCATCTTTTCTTATTTTTCTTAGATTTTATCTTTCAGATCTAATGTGTGTTGCCAAATTTGGATCAACAAAGCGCAAAACTCCTCAATCAGTGGGTTCGTTTTTATCCTCTTCTTCACGTCTCTCTTCTAATGCATCAATTTTCTTCCCAATTTTCCGCTGGTAATTCTTTCGTTACTATTAGTATTGATTTCTTTGATGATTTTTAGTAAAGTTGATCTGAAATTTGGTACTTTCACTGTTGATTTGTGAAATTAGGGTTTTGGATTTTTTTGCAGAGAACTGTGTAATCTGGAGATGAACAAAGATCGGCCGTTTAATCCTCTCGATTTCTTCATTTTCATCGATCCTGTTGGTAAATTTCCTTTCTTTCTATTTAATCGATTTTTCAAGGTTTGATTTTATTTATTTCGCTTTGTATTTTTCCAGTTCGTGACTTTTTGTTTTATTTCGCTTTGTATTTTTCCAGTTCGTGATTTTTTGTTTGTTTTATTTATTTTGTGTATTTTTCCAGTTCGTGATTCTTTGTTTGTTTAAAGGTTAAATTTTTTTGGAGACTGAAAATAGAATATGGAGGAACTCTTGAAATTTATGTCACTGGTGAAAAGCAAATATTCAAGAATTATGTGAATTCCTCTCCTTTGAATCACCCTAATCTTTGTTCAATGTTGTTTCTTGGATATTTGTACCAGCAAAACCTTATTGGAGCCCTAGGAAGCCGGGAAAGGAACTTTACGCCATTTGTGGGATTCAAATTCGAGAAATGCGTCCTTGGCTCCACATTCATTCTTATGGATATGACAGATCTGGGTCAAATTAGCTTATTCTTGGTAATTTTATTTCCTTTTCTTCAATCATTTATTTACGCTTTCCAATTTTTTTTCCAAAGTAGATGGTTTTGTTTTGGATGGCACTTTCCAGAGGCTTTTACTTCATTGTATTTTATCTAATAAGTCTGTGTTATCTAATGAAGTAAAATACAGTGAATAGTGATATATAACATTTATCTAATAAGTCTTTACATATCTAGGAAGATAAGCATGAAACAAAGATGTTGACATAAAATGTAATCAAAGAGATCAACCAACTACTCTAACTTCAATTCTCCTCAAAAAATTATCTAATTTATAATTGATCTGCCTATATTTGATTGTGGCAAATTATCTCCTTAGTGTTCAAAGGGTTAGATAAATGTAAAGACTTGTGTCATGTCAGAAAATTGTTTAAAGGGATTATATATATTGTTTCCAATGGTTGTTATGTATGGTGTCATAGATGTTCCTACCTCATAGCTGCATCAGATGGTGTTTTTGAGGGGCTGGTAGGATGTCTGTGATGTTCTGTGGAAAGTGCAGAATGATGACCTTTTAGGTTTGCAGTCTCTCCAGCCTGCTCAAATCCTCTAGTTGATTGCATAACAAGCATTGCATTTGAGCAAGGAAGCGGAGATAATATGTGGACCCTAATGTTAAGCTCAATTTTGGGATCCTGTAATTTTTTTGTTAAATTGGGATTCTTCGGCTTGATTTAGGACAGGTTTGAGTCTATTCAAGTGGGGTCACTTCTTTGAGATGAGTTACTTATAATGATAGACTAACCAATATTAGTCACAATATTATGCGATTACAAAGTTTGATAATATTTCAATTAAAGGGAGGTTTACTGTTTTTTTTTTTGTCAACTTTTCTGTGTTTTGTAGTGGTTTGTTGAGCTTATGCAATATTAAATGGTCATTGGTTGTATTGCAGATTTGCCGAACCATTCCCAAATTTCTGGAACCACCACTAAATTGTAAGTTATTCTTCATTTGAATTTTTTTTCCCTATTTTCAGATTATTTTTTTTATTGCTAAGTTATTGGAAATGCGAGAAAATCAAAGTAGATATTTGAAAAATAAGAAAAAATGCAATCTTTTGGCATTTCTCATGTGATTTAAAGAAAAATATCTGAAGATCTAAGCTTTGTTGGTTATTCATGAATTTTTTTAGATTGATACTGATGAGATATTTTAGGCAACTAAATCTCCTTGATGTATTTCCTTATGATTGTACCATATATATATTCATGAGAAAGCAATGAGAAGGAAACACGAATTAAACCTAAACTTATTTTACAGATACCAATATGATAAATAATAGGATACTTTTTATTCAGCAAATTTCTCAGTTGTTGGTCGGTTTTGTTTTTTCATTCATTTGTTATTAACATTTCGGTCTTTTAGTGAACCCATTATAGTTTGCATTTTTTCGGTATGTTTTTTACTTCCTTAATCTTGTTATTTAGTGGAAAAGTAGATAATGTAGTGCTGATCTGTTAATGTGATATTAGAATATTTGGATATTGATTGGCTTGGAGTGTTGAGTAAAAGAAGTGGTGCCAAATATTAGGTGTAGCTTATCAGATGAGTTTCTTTATATAGTTTGTTAACCAGT
Source organism: Beta vulgaris subsp. vulgaris (assembly GCF_026745355.1). Taxonomy (NCBI): domain Eukaryota; kingdom Viridiplantae; phylum Streptophyta; class Magnoliopsida; order Caryophyllales; family Amaranthaceae; genus Beta; species Beta vulgaris. Next base: position 30,599,405 of record NC_079206.1, on the reverse strand, counting down.
AATGTAGTCTGCTTATAGGATTTAGATGCTTTAGTTGGCTCTTGTTCATGAGATATTTTTAGTTTACTCAAGTGATTAGAGATGGCATACTAATTATACATCAAATCATACGATAAGTTTCTTGGAAACTAGGTGCTATTGAGAAATCGAGAAACTCATTTTGAAAGAAGTGCGAAAATGTAGAGCTAATCTCCTTTGTTTGGTAGTTTTTATCAGATTAATTGAGTGGCAAGAGCACTTTTGAGTTTCGCGTGCTGCATGTTGTTGCTGTTCTTTGTAAGTCGAAATCATCGTCTAAAAATTCAGATTCGGTCACAGTCGCGGAAATGGTTGTGGGCTCGCAAGAGTGGAACATATACGTTGATCATGAACCGCGACGTGGCTCGAATTTAATTCTAAATTTACTTTTTACTGATTGAACGTAAATATCATGGACGAATAATTGATTGCTTTGATCCTACTCAAAGCACTGCTTTTTATTTAGCTTCCTTATAACTTCTTATGCCATTTTTATTTAGCTTCAATTCCTTCTGTGTTTGTTGTTTTTCAGTTGTTATCTTACTTCGTTTTTGTTAGTTCATTAGATATGTGCAATACGATTGCTTATCAAAGTAGTTCATGTGTTCATAAGCTCACTTAATCAACAATTGACAATTTGTTTCTTGCTTTAATCTGCCTATAAAGAATATCCTAACTATTAGCATTTGTGTTTGCTTTCCTTTTATTTCAGCTTCATGATAAAATGTGCGACAGTTTATGAGTCATTTATAATTTCCGAAAAAAACCTGGGAATTAGATTTACAGCGATTCCTAGAGAATCTTTCTAATATTATAGATGCTCTTAATGCACAAGACTTATTATGATCTTAGAACCAGTGATAATATTTCTAATATTAATCTCGGCCCCTTATCAATGTAGAAGATGTTGCTTGTGTTACATGTCTTGAGCTCAGTGAGGTCAGTTTTCCCAGTTTCAGTTATCCTGATCTAACGTCAATGATCAAGGGTGTCATCTGGCATGTATCAACATTATCATTAATTCGTAACCATGTGGCTTTCTGTGCAGCGCATTACTTACCTATGGTCAGCTCGCTATTTGGAAACAGGTTTATTTATACTTATTTCTCTGTTTTAGAACAGGTTTCAACTATCTGTTTAGAAGCCACAAAAGAAGGGCTGAAAATATAAATTGTTTTTTTCTAAATTTGACTTTATCTTCACTGCCGTACCGCTGGTGTTTGATCCGCTGCTATCACTCTTTCGGAATCTTACCTGGCATTTGTTGCTCTCTCACATTGATTAGCTACCTTCTCCTTTTGCTCGGTCTAGAGTGCATCAATAGCACCGACAAAAGCGACCACATTATAAATTGAGTAAGTTTAGGCTCGATTACTCCCTTTTATTTTTGTTTTCCCTAATGGTTCTATGATTTTGCTACAGATCATCTGCTCTTTTCTCACGTATGTCTACGACTGCTCTTTTTATAATTAGTGTTGGTTTGCATATGCTTATTTCTGATTAGCTTTGTCCTACTTGATTGTTTTTTTTTTTTTTGCCATTGGACTCACAAATTAGTAGAGTTTATGTAATTCGTTCTTGGAATGTGAAGTTTCCCTCTTGAAACTCTTTCTATCTAGTGCCCTCCTAGGGTAGTGCTTCTTTTGTTGTGTTTTCTAGATTCCAACACTAATTAGAACCATTCAATTGGAAAAGGAACTCTCATGTTCCTTTTTTTTACCGAGTTTCTTCGTGTATTATTGAATATCCTTCTTTTAGGTATTTAAAATGATCATTTGGGTCATATTCCTTGATGCTTTTACTTACTGGTTTGCTTACACCTTTTTCACATTTAATGTTATGGAGTTTCAAATAGATTAGTGAGATTGTATACAGTAGAAAACAAAAGTTGTATCTGAGCATGTGAATGTGGAAATTGTCCCAATATAAATGTTGTGCCACTTTAGCATATCTTAAGAAATAATAAAGAAATCTTCATACTTCATAAATCAAAAGAAATCTTTTTTTACTGTACATCTTACTCTCCTACTGGATATAAGAACACTCTATGGGCTATAGTATAGTAGAGGATGGTTACAATATCACAGGGGTAAGGGAGCATGTCTGTTTGGTCTGCTACAAGTACATATTACACTGTTCCAAACAATCTACAACTTTATGCTATAAGTGTTCGGTTTTGCTTGAGTTGATAGGTGCTCTTAAGATTCCATGATAAAATAATGAAAACCTGCTCATGTCTTTCTTCTCCTTTTCCTTTCCATTTGTAGAACTAATTAATTTACCTTCTCATATAGAGTCTTACATTTTTGCTTTTGTTATTTGGTACTTCTCCTCTTTACTTCAATATGTACCAAGTACAAAAGAAGCCATTGTATGACATAATGACTTGCATGTTGATCTTAGGTTTTCATAATCCATGCTCAGTAATTATCAATACATGACACGTATGCTTAAAGAGTTTGCACCATTTGTATAGCTATGTGTCATTTACTTGTTCATAATGTGATTGTTATTCTTGGTAGCTTGATTTTATTTTCTTCGTTATCCTTCAAGATATTAGAGATACTTTATGCTAGACATGTTTGGTTTCTGTTGCACCCTATACAACACTACAAACAAATGACAGACTAACAAAGATTTTTGAATAATAGGCGGAATCACAATGCATTTGATAAAGACATCCTGCAACAACTACATACCAATCACTTCTTAATCGAAGTGGGCCCAACAACAACACTTTCCATTAACAACATCCTACAATGGTGTCTCAAATCGGTCGTTCTCGAAGATGAAGACAATAAATGAAGCTGCTATCATATAGTACCTTTTGGTTAGCTTTTTGCAAGAACAAACAGTCTGTTGTTCTTCGAGACCCTTGGCAAACGAACTTAGATGGATTGACCACCTTTTAGTATGTACTAATATCTACTTCTCCAAGGGATTTTAAAAGGAACATGAAGGTGATTCAGTTCCTCTATGTTCCTATCGAATACCCTTGAGGCTTTTGTAAAGCTACATTGCTTTTAATTATCCTATAAACGTGTTTAAGCAATTATATTAGCCCATCTGCCATGTGGGCTTTATGTGCTTAGTATTCACGCTCATTTATGCATATATTAATATCCAACTAAATTGCATGAATTCCGTCACATAATTTATAGCACAGCGCAGACCAACAACTATATAATAAAAGGATTGAGATTGGCCTAATAGTTATAAGATTTTCTTCACACAAGAGTTTGATATTACCTCTTGCAAGAAGGTTCTTAAATTATTTCCCATTCTTTTAAGGAAATTTTCCTTATCAAAAAAAGATTTACCAATATATCTCAATTTCAATACTATTTTATGAGAATTTTTTTTTATTTTTTTTAAGGTAAGGAGAAAAGTAGGTTAGGAGACCCTCCGCACGAGCGGAGTTCCAACCTTATCGTTTACAAAAATAGAATGAAGAGCGAAGTGAGTACAATCATATATTAAACTGAGAATCAACTAAATAATTTGCTACTTTGTTTGCTTCCTGGTAGACATGACAAATAGCCCATAAAGAGAAAAGCAAGAAGAGTTTGGATATCCTGGATGATATGAGCAATATGTCAAGGAGGAGACCAGATACCTTTGACTGAGTTTATGACCATAAGATTATCACCTTCGATTTGGAGGTGACGGATATTGTTCTGGATAGCTAGGCAAAGCCCTTGTTGAAGAGCAGTTGCCTCAGGAATGAACACATAAGAAGCTCAAAGGTTGAAAGCTACAGCTTTGAGAACATGGCCATCAGCATTTCTAATGATAATATTGTAGGATTCTAAGTATTATAAGCAGAATTTCATGAATCTAATTCATAAGCACTTAAAACAAGATCACATGCATATACAATCAAGGATCACATAATAGTTTAGAACTAACCTTTGAAGCGTGAATTCCACAAAGCTTGTTATAACCCGGAGAAAGAACCGCAACTGTGATTCCTGTACTTGGTCCACCAACCCGGATCAACACTCCACCAATGCTAAATAGCCTCTACCTTTGCTTCACCATTAAGGCCATCTAGCTTTGCTTCACCATTAAGACCATCTAGCTTTGCTTCACCATTAAGAGCATCGGATTATGTGTGTCATCTAAATGTTTAATTATCTGGCCACTCTCTCACACAACAATCACAATCTACCTATATGAAAATGGAATTAATCCCACATTTGTTTATAGTGTATGTGTATTCATGTCGTGTTAAGTTTCAATTTATGTTATTCGTGTCGCTTCAAAACGTGCATTGCTTGCCTTCATGTTAGCAGAAAATCATTATAGTTCTGCCAAATTTGTTCTCGATAAAAGTTGTAATCCCCCACAATTTTAAAGAATTTTTATAAATATATTTAAGTATTTATGTAGTTATATATAAATCCAAATGAGTTTGGAAAATGGTTTGACTTTTAAAGAGGGTTGACTATTTTAAAAGTCAAGTGAAATTATTTTTCATAGCTAATTAAAATTAGAAATATTTTAATTAAGCATGTTTTAATAAAAGTTTTAAATATTCAAAAGTATATTGAAAAGGAAGTTTAATGGAATCAAAGCCCAAAAGTGATAAAAAGGGAAAGAGTCATTTGATGACAAAGTCTTAAATAGCCCATCTTATTAGTCATCAAGTTTCATTAATTAAAATCTTTTTTCCTAAGCCCACAAGTAAAAGCCTTTATATAAATATCCTAGAAACCCAAAATATTTTCACCCTACACATTACTTTTCCAAGTTTCACGTGATTCTTTCTTCTCACTCGGCATTCTCTCTCTCCTCTTGATTGTGCGTCGTTCTTCAGTTTTTCTCCCAAAAGTTCGTTTCTTCTTCTTCAAGTAACGTTTCTTGTTGAACAAGAACGTCACAAATCTTTTCAAGAGCCGAAATATTGATGCCGCCGGTTACTCCTTGCTGCCACTGCTGTCCGGCGTCCCTCTTTCCTCCATTGTTGTGGTTGTTTTCTTTCTTCCTTCCTAAGATTCCATTAAAATACTAGTTTTTATGTTATTATATTGTTATTTATCATGTTTGTGAATTAAAATACTGCTTTATTTATGTACATAATTTTCGAATATCATGATTATTATTATAATAAATTTCAGATTTATTATGTTAAGTTTATTTTAATTTTAATCATGAAATTTATAGTTTTTAGGGTTTTTAATTACTAGAAACTATATATATATAAAGTGTAATCATGAGATTTACTTAGTATTAGTTTTAAATGTGTGAATATATTTTCAAAGATTTATTAAATATTATAATGCTGTAATTTCAGAAAAGAAGTATTTAGAGAGTTTTAAAGGATTTTTAATCACTAGAATAGTTGTACTATACTAGGGATTAAAAATAACGTAAGTTTGGTACGTAAAAACGATTTTAAAACACGTTTTAAGGGGGTTTTGATCGTTTTAAAGTTGTTGGAATTTTTAGTTCAAGTTATTAATTTTCATTACTTTATTTTTTAGGCGGAGATTTCGTTGTAGGAGACTTTTAACGAGTTAAAAGTGGCCTACCGCTTAGTATCTACAAGGTACGTACATTGTCTACGTGCTATGTGATTTAGAAGCATGCTCTAAGAGTATTCCAATATTAGTATCATGTTAGGAACATGTTTGTTCATATATGTGGATGATGGAATTTATTTTACATGTTATGTACCTATGTGCAGCATGTGATTTAGAAGTGATTATATTATCAGATTATAAATGTTTGTATGGAATGTTTGATGCAAGCATGTTGAGTAGTTTATTTATTAATTCGTGAGTGAATTAATATAAGCTAAAGTGAATCATGTATTACATGTATTCTTTGAGTATTATTTATTATCTTATAAGGACCGTGGACCTTATTTGGTAAGTTACAAGGTATACCTATATAAAGGTAAAGTTTATTGTTGGCTAGGTTCAACAAGTAAGTTGGTAAAGGTTAAAAAGGAAGTAAAGGAGTCTTGGTTGATAAGTTGTGATCACTTGTTAATCCAAAGATAAAAAGGAATTCTGTTATGATTGTGTGATTATTAATTATGTGTTATTTGCTTGGTTGTTGTCAACACAAGTAATAAAATGTAATTAATGTAAAGTGCAACGAGAATAAGTTATAGACTTTAGACTGGTGCACGTCTAGAGTTGGGCATAAGGGTTGGGGTTATGGTGAGCGTGCCATAGCTTTTCTAGGAATGGATTGATCACCATCCCTCTTTATTTCAAAGGTTCCTCGATATCGCAGGTCACTCTGAAATGCGGAGTCGCGCCCGCATTTCACATTAGTAGGCAAGACAACTCGTCCCAATGACTATACCATTTAAGTGATAAAAAGTTGGTTTAAGTTTAGTTCGGTAAAAGTTGTCTGCAGATTATTATATGCTTCACTAGTAGAATAAATGCTAATTGCTGCGGTCAAAAAGTGGCCTATTGCGGCGGTTTTGGCCACGCAGCAATTAAGGGGGCAGCAATAGGTAAATAATATATTGCTGCGATTTTTAACCGCAGCAATATTAGATGATATTGCTGCGGTTTTTGAGTAAAACCGCAGCAATATATGTATTTCATGTTAGAATAATAAACGATATTGCTGCGGTTCCTAGGGAAAACCGCAACAATATGATGTATTTAATAAAGAAAAATACATATATTGCTGCGGTTTTTGACTAAAACCGCAGCAATATACACTGGTACAGTTAATTATTTTTTTTTTTTGGGTATTTTGCAATCAAATTTGAAATATTAAAACTAAGCCATAATCCATCCACTATCCACCAAAATCACCAACAAAAAATGAAATGACATTTTATAATCAACAACAAATTCGAATAATTTCAGTTGCTAGGACATATTATCAAAAAATATAAATAAATCAATAACTTATCATAAAAAAACAACTAAAAGATGGAAAGAAAGAAAATGAAATAACAAAAAAATTACATGAAATTACTAAAAAATTAAACAAACAGAATTACAAAAAATTACAAAAACAAAGGCAGATCTGGCGAAAAATCAATGACACGAAAAAAAATTACACGAAGATGCCGGCGATCTACGACCCTATTGTTCATTGGCTTGCGCGCGAGGAGGCGACGGTTTGCGAAGACGGAGGTTAGCGCCAGCGAGTCTTCAGCCGTCGTCGAGGTAAGTGTCGAGAGTGCGAAGATGGAGATTAGGGCGCCGACGATCTACGACCGAAAATCTTGAATCAAGGTCGCATCAACACCGAATCCGGAAACATCAAAGCAAAATCTGCTTTAAACTCACAGGAATGACAATGGCAGAATCCCGAAAAATCGAAGCGTCGTCGTGAAGGACGGTTGAGAGAAGGAAAGTGGGAGGAGAGATAAACGGCGTCGGTGGAGGTTGGGGAGGAGAGAGAAAGTTGAAGGACGAGAGGTGGAGAGGAAGGGAGATGAGAGAGGCGATAAGTGGAGAGGAAGGTAGATGAGAGGTTGGGGAAATGGGGACTTTCAGCGAGAATGAAAGGGGAGGACGGTTTAGAGAAAAGGAAAGTGGGACTCAGCGAGAATGAAAAGGGCGAAGGAAAGTGGGGCGCCCTCATTAAATATTAAGAAAACCCTAATAATGATATTGCTGCGGTTACAAGAAGGAACCGCAGCAATATATTAAAATAATATTTTTTATTATTATTTTAATATATTGCTGCGGTTTTTTCCAGAAACCGCAGCAATATATTTGGTCTAATAGTCAAATAATTTTCAAAAAAATTCAGTTGAAACTATATTGCTGCGGTTTTCGGCCGAAAACCGCAGCAATATGGTTATCTTATATTTTTTTTTCTTTTTATGTGATATATTGCTGCGTATGGGTAAAACCGCAGCAATATCACCGCAACAATAAGCAATTATTCTACGAGTGCTTATTATTATTTATTCCTGCATGTTATTTTTGTAGTATCATGTTTAGGATTATTTATGTCTGATATGTAGTACTCAGCTTTGCTGATTACGTGCTTGTTTGTGTGTGTGATCATGGCTTTGCCTATTGATCATGTTATGATCCTTCTGGTGAGCAGAGTCGGTATTGCATTGACATTACAGGTTTGTAGATACATCTCATTGGGAATCTGGAATGGAGAGACTAATTATATTACTAGCGTGGTTTAAGTTGTTTTCGTAGGAACATCTTTATTTCAGTTTAAGGTTTACTTAAGTTGGTGTGTTTTAGTTTCAGACATCTGTCATTTATTTAATAAGTTTTAATAAAGTTGGTTTTTAGTAAGTTGTTTTCCGCTGCAAAATTCTGAGTAAGCCGATACGTTATCACACGGGCGATAATGCCTGGGTAATTCTCTAAGGTTTATTATAAAAGTATTTTCTAGAAAGAGAGAATTATCAGGGTGTTACAAAAGTTGTTAGCTTACCTATTAGAGTTTTATTTTTACTTTAAAATGTATTATGTTTCTATGTAAAATTAAAGATTATATAAATCATGTTTACACACCAAAATTCAACACTTTGCCAAATGCAACTAACACAACAAGCGTAGTTACCGCTTCGTTGGAATTCGTGCAAAATGGACATCCACCTAACTAAGGCTAACCGACCACGAATATCACCATTACACTATTTTGGGGCAGAACAACAACTAGTGACATAAAAATACGTAATAATGACATAAATGAGTTATAATGACACAAAAATAAGGAGTTAACAATTAATATTAAAATAGGTTTAGATGATACAACTTTGTTCTATAATGACATAAAAATGAGTAACAATGACATATAAATGATTTATAATGACACAAAAATATGGACTGGACAAATGAATTAATTGAGTTATTCCTATGATAAAAATGGGTTCACTGATACTATAAATTGGGGTTACTTTTGTGAACAATTGTGAGGAAGATGGATGAATAACCCCGTTTTGTTATATGAGTAACCCCATTTTTATCATATGAGTAACCCAATTAATTCATACTAGTAAATGTCATTTAAACTATCAGTAACCTCATTTAATCTTATGAGTAACCCAATGAATTCATTCTAGTAACCTCATTTATTTATACAAGTACGTAACTTGAATAAATCATACGAGTAACCTCATTTAATCATACAAGTAACCCCAAAGATTCACAAAAGTAACCACATTTGCTTATAAGAGTAACCACATTTCTTTGTAGGAGTGATACCCTATTATTGTTAAAAATAACCACATACTCATAGAGGTAACTCCATTTGGTCATAAGAGTAGCTCCATTTGTTTATATGTGTTTGTGCATAAGAGTCAACTTCAAAATGTCATATCTCATATCACACTTAATATTTTGAGAAGATTCAAGTTGGAGATGAAAATTTGGCTTGATAGCTTTCCAACACCTGGTCAAAAGCTCGATTGTGATGGGAAACGAGTAAGATATGACCATTTGAAAATGAGCTGACGGGCTAATAGAGTGTCGCGCGCGGCCACACCTGTAATTTTGCGTGTGGCCGGCCACACGTAAGACGCGTTGTATAGGAAAAGCATAATTCATCGCTAGAGTACCGCAACATGTCAAAATATAAGTGAAAAGAAAAAAAAATGGAGAAAAATGTAGTAAATGAATATCTCAACCAGTGTTACCTAATTCGCCTTTTGAATTCGCCAAATCGCCCAAAATGAGCCAAAAATGAACCAAAACCGACCATAATTCGCTTTTCTCAATTCACGATTCATGGGGGAATTATGAAATTAGGTAACACTGCTCAAACATTAAACTGACCGCTTTCTACATGAAGAAAGAGAGAAAAAAGTGCTAAGATGTAATTACTAAACTACCCTTAACTCCTTCCAAACAAAATTCCACATCCCCAGTAAAACAAAAACCATTGTCTTCTTCTTCTCCTTTACTCTCATCACCCTCCTTTCTCTCAATATCAGATCTTCTTTGTATACAGTTTTCTCTCTCCTCCATTCTAGGTGGCGCCTGCTCTCAAATTTGTCAGTGTTCCTCGCACTTCGTTCGGCTTTTCCTTCAGCCTCAAAAGAAAAATAAAGAAGAAAGATGCGTTAATTAATTTCATGTTTCGACAAACCGAGGGTGAAAATCCATAAACCTTTAGAGCCACGACGAGCAGTGGCGGAGTCAACAGGGGACATGGGGACAATGGCTATGTTTAGTTCACCTGAAATTTTCTGATCTGAACTTATCTGATCTGATCTGAACTTATTTTTTCTGATCTGATCTGAACTTATTTTTTCTGAACTGATCTGATTACAAGATCTTATCTTTTAGATTTCTCTCAATATATAAGAAAAATATAGTATGTGGGGTCTTGTTTGATTCGTCTCAATGAATACTTTATTAATATTCAATTATTATAATTTTTACTAATATGTAATGAAAGATATTTAATAGTAAAAATGAGTTTAAAAACTGACAGATCTGATCTGAACTTATTTTTTCTGAACTGATCTGATCTGATTTGATTAGATCTGAAATAAGCAAAAATAAGGTGAACTGAACATAGCCAATGTCCCACCACTTTGAAAAAATAATTTTATACTATTAAAAAAAAAAAACAAAAAAAAAGGAAAAAAAATAAACGCTGGGGACTCTGAGAGACTGAGAGACTGAGAGACGCGTGAAGCTCTTGAAAAAACACGCTTGAAACAAAAAAGGAAGAGAAAGTGAGGAAGAGAGAGAAACGGCATAAACATTAAACCCTAAACTCGAACGTTGACGGCACATTCGCCGGAGCCGACGACGACGAAGCGGTGAGGAAGAGGAACGAAGTCACGACTCACGAACTTCGAACGAACTTCAAGTACTCAACCTTCGTCTTCGAAGTTCGAACGAACGAAGGTATCAGAGACGAAGCCACGAAGCGACGCCGCTACGCCCACCGCCCACGGCCAAATCGCTAATTGCCGACCTCCAGAGTCCCGAACCCTACGTGGCGACGCCCAGTCAGTCGTCAGTCATTCAGTAAGTGCTTTTTCTAATTTCTAAACCCTAAGTGGCTAAGTTTTAGTTTTTTTTTTTAAGGTAATATATATATTGTTTGGTTGTGAAAATGTGAATTGTGATACTTGTAAAATGTGAATTTGTGATTGTGGATGTATGGTTGTTGATTGATTTGTTGTTGGTTTGGAATTGGTCATGAACTCATGATTTAGGAAACTGTTAGTTTGCAATTTCGAATTTTTTAATTAGGAAATTGTAAATATGACCATATGAGTTGATTTATAATTGAAATATTGAATAGTTTGGTTTGATTACTTTGATATGTAATTGATTAATGTTTATCAATTTAATAGGAATTGTAGAGTGATTCACATTCACCTAATTCTAACAAGTCCAAGGCTAAGGGAATACAACCCGATCTTCGATAATTTGTGTTAAGTATTAAACAATTTGTGTTGTACGGTCTTTTTTCTTAATTTTTTTTCCGAATGCTCAACAGTCGGATTTTGCTTCGCCACTGACGACGAGTACAAGCCACGACTCAGAAGTCACAAGTCGGAACTGTCATTCACATATATTTCGATGGATCCACCACCACCGCCAACACCTACACCCACACCAACACCAACAACACCAACAACAACACCCACACTGTCATCACAACCCTCGACACCACTCTCTCTTGATCCTTCTCCTTCCCCGTCCCAACCCCAACAACAATTACAACAACCTTCATCACAACCGCCTCCTCCTTCGTCTCTCCCTCCATCAGAACCTCAACCACAATCACAACCACAGCTGCAACCAGAACAACAACCTCCTTCCACCGTCTCATCTTCCACCCTAATCCCAATCCCTAACTCTAATCCCAACCCCACAAATTCTCTTCCTCCTTACACCCAACAACCCCAACCAAACAACAGGGGAGCCCCATATAGTAGACCTTGGTCTCAACCCACTTCCCAGTTCTCTCACTTTTCTTCTCAATTTCAGGCTTCTGCTTCTCCTTCAACTTCTTCTTCTTCTTCGACTCCTCTTCCTCAGGCTCAAAGAGGTGGGATTGCAATTGGAGTGCCGGCCCACCACCCCACCCCTCCTCCCGTTTCTTCCCAACCTGCCTCCTCTTTTTCTTCCTCTTTCGGTGCTCAGTATGGTGGTGCCTTTCCACGCAACCCTGTCACTGTTCCTGACCCTTCTGTTGTCTCCTTGTCCTCCCCTACTCCGGTTAGTTAATTTCACTTTCTTCATGTCAATTTTATCATCTTTGTCATTCAATAATTTTTTTTTCTGATTTCATCACTTTGATATCTTTAGTTTTGATGGGTTCATAAGAACGCACTATGAATAATCTGAAAAAAATAGCAAAATGCTTAGATTATAGGGACTATAATTTGCTCTCAAGTTGTGTTCTGTGATTCTTATTCCCTTCCATCCCCTGAAACTTTTTCCAGCTTTTGTCAATAGTGATGCTCGTGTGTTATTGGTAAAATAATTATTATGACAGATATGAAAGCTATTCAAGCAATTCTGGTCATGTTACCTCTAATATCTTGTCATTGTTCATCTAACTGTTTTAATTTCCAAAAATACTTTTTGTTGCGATCTTTTGCAGTCAAGGCCTCCAATGCATGGAATGTCAAGCATGGGGATGATAGGCTCTCAAATACGACCTGGCGGGGTCGTACCTTCTTCTCTCCATCAGCAAAGACCAATCCAGACAGCATCGGGAATCAGACCTCAGATTACATCCAATAATTTGCCTTCTGTTCCCCAGGTTAATGTTTAACTACTTTCGATTGGCAATTAGAATTGTTTCAGTTTCAGGTTTAGTGTTTCCAGTTGGTGGAATCTAGTGAGATTTGCGACTTGTTTGTTGTCTTTTCGATGGAAGGAGCTAGAAAGATGGTAGATAACATTACAGTCTAATAGTATGGAAATTACTTTTGTTGTTATGGTTTATGGAAATAAAAAGGGTACTTAGTAGTGGGAAAGAATTAACAGCACTTGCATTATTAAACAGGTGCTTAGGTGTGAGATTCGAAGATATCGGCACTTGCAACATAGATAAATGAGCTCAAATTCTTATTTAGAAGAGGAGATCTTAGTGGGCTTGTGTAAATTTATGTGATTTGCAATTCATGAAAAGTCCAGAAATGATAGCCAGTATAAAGTTTTTAGTGTTCGGTTGTTTTGTTATTAATATTTGGTGCTTGTCTGCTTGAGATTAGTTCCAGGCCAGGGGAGGGGTTTCTTATTGTTATTTATTACTTTAATCCGTGTGATAATCTCCATCTGGAACTTGCCATGATTCATGGTGTAAATGATGATTGCATTCGTCACGTCTAGTGTGATACTCTTTTTTCTTAGTGGCCCTTCGCATGGGTTGCTCTTCATATTGAATGTAAGGTTTGGTCGATGGAAACTGCTTAAGGGTGGCTTTATTGTAATTTTGGCTCTTAAATGTGGTTTTACTAATTAGTATTAATTGATAGGAATAATCTCATCTTTGGTCGCAGTCCAACTTTTATTTGATCTCAATATAATCCCATCTTTATCCTTTACCCCTTATCTTAAAATGGGCTCCTTTACTCCATTGCCCACCCAACCCCTCAATAGCCTCCTCTATCCCCAACCCACCAAACTACCCACACCCACTACCAAATGTATATCACCCGAAATCCACCCAACCTTACATGATACAACCCACCCACCACCAAAAATACCTTACTCCACATGAAACTACCCACTCATGACCAAAAAACCTCACTCTACCGAACCAAAACCCCACTATTCTCTCATCCTCATCGTTCTCAATTTTCTCAATCATGTCCTCATCCACCTTCAATATCCTCTTGAACACCTTTAGGAGCGTAAGTTGCGCCGGCGAAGCATCTTCTCTCTCCTCAAAAGAATTATGATTAGGGTTAGGGTTTTTAAAATCGGCGACGACGATAATTGCCATCGCAACAAGAAAAAGGGGCAGGTCATCGGCGATGCAAATTCGAGATCCGATGTCTTCTCCTAGTTGTCGAATTACGGCGCTGCCTTTTTCGACGATATGTTGGAGAGCTTAGATTGTTGCTGGGAAAGTGGCGTTGTTTACGTTGATGATGACATTGGGTTGAGTGAGAGTGGTGGTATTTGAATTAAGAGAGAATGGAGGTTCCGTTATTATTGATTGATTGTAGGATTTTTTGGATTGGAGTGGAGCACACCACTGTTGATGTTGACGGAGAGAGAGAGAGAAAGGGAAGGGGTGGTGTGTGTTTGACTTGGAAGTCAATGGCTCTAGGGTCTGTGCTTAATACTTTAATAAGAGGGAGAAATTCGGGAGGAGAGATAAAGTGGAGGGGAGGGGAGGAGAGGAGAGAGGTAGTGGAGGGGCTTTGGTGGCAGGGTGGAGGAGAGAGAGGGAGGCAATTGAGGGGAAGGGGGAAGGTGTAAAAAAGTATTGTTTTTTAAAATGGAAATTATAATTTAAAACTCTAGACCCATAGAAAAACAACACGTGCCAAGCTTTACATATTATATCGCTTATCAACAGGTTAAGGACTATTTCGAGAAGGTGAGGTGCAAAGGTGGGATTATTTGAGATCAATTGTAGGTTGGACTGTTTTCAGCATACCGGCCAAAGGTGGGATTATTGCTATCAATTAATCCTTCTAAATAAAGGCCCTACTAAAGGTGGGTCATGTATCATGATAACCCATCCATTTAATTAGTATATGTATTTACTCCTTTGTCTTAGTGGCCTTCATGGTCACTTTGCTTGCTCATCTACTAGTTGCCTTTTGATCCTACTGCTAATTGTTGATTATTATTTGTGTTGGTTGTATTCTTCACTGTTATAATTTGTTGTGGCCTTGTGGGTTTTGTAGTTAAATTTCATTTTTCCACTGGAACTTTTTATTTCACTTGCTTATATAATTAAGCTCTTTGTACTCTCTGTGCTAGATTTTGTAATGGTACTATATTCTAATTCTGTTCTATATCTTCAGAATTTCCTAGGACATAGCATGATGAGAACCTCTTCTGTAGCTCCCCCAAGTACATTAACACCCAATACATCACAAAGCCAGCAGTCACCGCATCAGCCATGGTTATCTGCTCCACATGTGCGACCCCCTTTGCCATCTCAATCTTTTAGACCACAGGTAAATTCCCAAACATTGCAGCAGAGATCTCTTGTTTCTCAGCCATCACCTCAGCCTGTGCAATCAACTTCACAACCGCAGCAATTATTACCTTCTTCACAACAACAGCAACATTTCCCAGCACCAAATCAGTCCCAGGAGAATTTTGGACAACAGCTCCCATCATCAACAGTTTCACAACCTTTAGCTAACCAACAACAAACTGTCAGAGTGCAAGGCTCAGCAAACCAGAAGCCTCCATTGCCAGCAGTGGGGCAAGCAAGCATTCTTCACTCTGTTGCAATTGACAATACTAATGCTGCAGAAGTTTCTGAACATTGTAGCACGATCCTCAGCAAGAGAAACATCCAGGAGCTTGTGAACCAGGTGAATGGTTTTATCATCCTCTTGTTGTCTTTCTTATCCTTGATTTTTCCTAGTTTTCATAAATGTTTTACTGGCTCTTGCTCTGTCGACAGATTGATCCATCTGAGAGACTAAATCCTGAAGTTGAAGATGTTCTGGTTGATATTGCTGAAGATTTTATTGACTCAGTGAGTTTGAACCTCCCTTTTTTTCAGTGATTTAATTTCGTCTAATAATGTTTGTCAATTATTCCATAAACAAAGCACACATGACGTGAATGCAATAAATGATATGTTCTTCCCTTTCTCTTTTTGCCTATAATTCAATTGTGTCTTTTCTTTTTGTAGCTAAAAGAATTGTTTCATTGGTTTCATCACTTGTGCTTATTGTTCAATTCATGTTGGTTATGAGGATGTATTGAATGACATGCACTCTATGATGCATGGGTACGGCTTGCCGGCACCGTTTCCCGTACCGGGGACGGGGACGTCCTGGGTACGGTATGGATTCGCCTTGGATTCGTACCCAGAACAAATCCTACGGGCTGGGTACGCGGGTAAATATTGGGGACGGGCTGGGGACGTTTCTGAGAAGGGAGCCACGTACCCACTTGTTTAATGAACTTTGAGAGGCCCAAATTCATTGTTTTAGGGTTTCAGATTTTCGAAATTCCCAAATTCTCTCTACTACTCACCTCAAGTGCGAAGTGCGAATTGCTTCGCCGCCTCGTCATTCCTACTTGGAGAGTGCATGCTATGCTGGAGACTGAAGCCAACCCTTAATGATAAATTAATATAATGTACTAATGTGTTGTAAACCTATATGTTTGATGAATGGTTTTCTTTCTCCCTCTTTGTTACTTGAAGCATGTCTTGGGTTTGTGATAGAACCACCTGCACAACCACACCTCAAGTAGCAGCATCCACATCAATGAACAAGTTAAGAGAGAGAAGAAAGAAATATATTTAAGTGAGAGAAAGAGAGAGATAATTCTGGTATTAGTGAAAATAAGGAAAACACATACAAGAGGTATTTGAGTGATCCCCACACTCCTTAATTACTAACTTAGAAGAATAATTTATGGATAATTCTTCTTAATTCCCTACTTTTTATTTATACTAAGGCATTAGTACTAATCTCTCTTTAAGGAAGGTTCCGTGCTCTTTCCTCAATGATTGTGCCAATGATTGCATCCCCCCTTTTCCTGCCACCTAGGTGTCAACCAACAGAATCTTGCCCACGTGTCCCTTTGCTGATGTGGCGCCTTGAGTAAGTAATCCTCACAGGAGGCCTTTGGTGGGCTGGCTGACTGACTAGTGGGATCCATTACATTACCCGCCGCCCAGAGATTCACCTTGTCCTCAAGGTGGAAATCTGGGAACTGATGGTGAATGACCTCAAAGTCCTCCGAGGTAGCTTCTTCCCTTGGCTCGTTGTGCCATTGAATGAGGACCCCCCTTGATGTCGACCCGCTCACTCTTAAAATTGCCTTAGGGATGCTTTGTAATTGTAATTTCAACCCAGCAGTGAGTTCCAAAGGCAACTGGGTAGGTGTAGGAATGACGTCCTTGACGCGTTTTAATACGACACATGAAATATCGGATGGATCTTAGGCATATGGGGGGAAGTTCTAATTTGTATGCCACAAGTCCCACCTTCTGTATCATCTTCTAGGACCCATAGAAACGCGATGATAATTTCTCGAACACCCCAATGGCAAGAGACTGCTGGCGGTATGGTTGTAGTTTCAACCACACAAAATCTCCCACCACAAAATTTTCCTCAGAGCGCCTGAAATCAGCTTACCTCTTCTGTCTCTACTCAGCCTCAACCAATGCATCCTCAATTCCTCACGTGTTGCATCTCTCTATTGCAGTTGCTCATCTAGGGAATTGACTGGTGTTTGCCTCTCCCTATCCGCACTAAAGGAGGCGGATCCCGTCCATACAGAGCCATGAATAGGGTCATGTTAGTAGAAACATGCGGTGAAGTATTGTAGGAAAGTTTAGCCCAAGGTAACAATTTGGCCCATTGCCTTGGCCGATCATTGATGGAACAACGGAGGTATGTTTCGAGGCATTTGTTGACGATTTCAGTTCGACCGTCACTTCGGCGGTGGTAGGCGGTTGAGCGGTTCAATTGTTTTCCTTGGAGACGAAATAATTCCTTCCAAAAGGTGCTTAAGAAGATCTTGTCTAATGGAGCTGGGAAAACCGTGTAGCCTTACAATTTTTCTAATGAATGCAGTGCTATGGTGCTTGCTGTAAAAGGATGACGAAGGCTTACAAAGTGGGAGTATTTGGTAAGTCGGTCTACCACAACTAAGATTGTATCAACCCCTTGAGAACGAGGTAGGCCCTCCACGAAGTCCATCGTGATTTCGTCCTACACTTGGGCTGGGATGGGCAGATGATGTAGGAGGCTTGTGTTCAAGGCCTTTTGCCTTGACAAACGGTGCAAGCGTGGATGTGCCTTGCCACCGCCTTTCCCATACCCATCCAGTACCACTCATCAGCTAAACGAAGATAAGTTTTGAGCTCTTTGGCATGTTCTCCCAATGGGGAATCATGATATTCACGTAGCAAGGCGTGAGTGAGTGGCGAAGTGGCCGACACCATGATTCAGCCTTTGTATAAGAGCCGCCCTTCCACCATTTCGAACCCATCAACCTCTGCATGAAGTCATCTTTTGCTATGTGCGGCTGAATTTGTGCCCATAGCACCTCGCAAATTGCTTTAACAGTCTCTAACTCAGCCTCCGTAGTGGACTTTCGAGATAAAGCATCCGCCACTCATTGGAAGCACCTAGATTATAATGTATATTGAACTCAAATCCCATTAATTTGCCTACCCATCTTTGGTATTGGGACCCCACCCTTTGCTCCATTATGAACTTCAAACTCCATTGGTCAGTACGTATCAGGAACCTCCTTCCCAATAAATAGTGGCGCCACTTCTGCCAACACTATCGCCATAAGCTCCTTTTCGTATATCGATTTGAGCCTTGCCGGAGGTCCCAAATTGTAACTATAAAAGGCTATAGGGTGCTCGTTCTGTAGAAGCACCGCACCAAGCCCATGTCCAGAGGCATCAGTTTCTAGCACGAATAGGCACTGAAAATCCGGCATGGCCTGCACGGGGGTTGTCACTATGGCTTGTTTAAGGAGTGCAAAGGCCCGCCTCCTTTCCCCAGTCAAAACTGTCTTTCTTCAGTTGGGTAATGAGAGGAAGGGCGATTTTTGCATAGTTAGCCACGAACTTACTGTAATATCCGGTAAGGCCCTGAAAAGTGAAAACCACGAAGCTCCTTGAGATTTTTGGGGGGTGGCCGATCGAGCATTGCTTGGACTTTCTCTATGTCCGTGGCCACTCCTTCTGCGAAAATGATATGGCCAAGGTAGGCCATTTTTTCCTTCCCAATTTCGCACTTCTCACTATTAGCATGTAACTCATGTTCGGCCAGCATAATAGCTAGATGATCTCGATGAGACAACTCATCGTTGCTATAAATGAGAATATCGTCAACGAAAACAAGAACGAATTTACGCAAGGTTTGAATATCTCGTTCATGAGTGATTGGAATGTGGCTGGAGCGTTGGTGAGTCCAAAGGGCATCATGACAAGGAACTCGTAATGTCCCTCATGAGTACGAAATGCGGTTTTGTGTACGTCCTCCTACTTGACTCAGGATTTGGTGATAACTCGATTTCAAGTCCAATTTGGTGAATATCCGCGATCCATGGAGCTCATCAAGTACCTCGTGAACCACGGGAATAGGGTATTTATTTGGCACTGTAGCTCGATTGAGATCCCTATAGTCCACACAAAATCTCCATGACCAGTCCTTCTTCACAAGCAAGACCGAGCTAGAGAAGGGACTAATGGATGATCCTTGCCTACAACATGTCTGCCTTTAACCTCTCAATTTCATCTTTTTGGCCTTGGAGGTAGCAGTAAGGCCGTACCGATACCGGGTCCTGCCCTTGTTTGAGCACGATAGAATGCTCTCGATTTCTTCGTGGAGGTAAGCCCAAAGGAAAGTGGAAAACTTGCTCATAACGTTCTACGGTGACCACAAGGAATAGAGGTGCAACTACCTGTTCTCTCTCTTTACTTTGCTCCTCTATATGGTTAAGTTTTACCCATAAGACCTCTTTTTCCTTCTTGAGTGCTCTCAACATGGCCTTCAAGGACATCTTAGAGCGAGCGAGTGAGGGGTCCCCTTTTGTGTCCAATTTGTAACCTCATCCACTTATGTTTCCAATTTGTTAACATGTTTCCTAACTATTCCAGCCACCAAGATTTTTAATTTCCTAACTCTAATGGTAAGAAATTCTCACATATTTATACCCCTTGAATTTCAAGTATAACCCCTTTACACTCACCGCTTCCTTGCACTTCCCCCGTTACCCGGAGATACACCGAACCTTTGTGTGGAATCGAGGGGTACATGCAGCTTCTCAATAGTGGTCAAAGATGAGAAATTGTGTGTGGCCCTCGGGTTGACCATCACAACTTCTGCCCCATTAATTTTTGCCCACCATTTTCATGGTTTGTGGGTTAGAAAGGCCAATCACTAAATTCAAGGAGATTTCCGTCGCAATTTGCTCCGGTGGAGGTCCCCCCTCGCCTTTCCCTTCTTCAAGCTCTTCTCCCTCGTCCCCTTCTTCCCCTTCCATCGTCACCATCACACTTAACTCATGCCGGCTACATTGGTGGCCGGTCGACCACTTGTCGTCGCACTGGTAGCACAGTCCTTACTCCCGTTTGTACTGCAACTTGTTGGTCAGTAAGTCTCCTTATGGCTCCAGTTGGGTTGGTGGTATTTTGGGTTCGTGGATTTCGGGAATTGATGTTGGTGTGGGTTGTTGGGTAAGTGATTCTATGTGTTTGGGTTAATTGGGTTGTAATTAGTTGAGTTTTGTGGGTAAGGTACGTTATGTAGTTCGGCTGTGGTGTTTGGATTTAGGGTAGTTTGGGCTTGGTAAGTTTTGGTTCCACAAGTGGGCCGGTTTTTAGAAAGAAGTCTAGCCCGAATCTTGTCATCCACTCTCAAGGCTAGATCTATGGCCTGGTGCACATCCTTGGGATTTTGAATCCTAAGTTTAGGAAGGTATCAAGGGCTATATCATGTTGCTCTGCCAATTCAATTCAATAAACTCCTGCCGGTACTCGGCCACCGTTCCCGTTTGTTTGACCTCAACCACCCCTCATGGAGGGAGCCGACATTGGAGGGTCGAAACCGCCGCAACATCAACGATTTCAACTCCTCCCACCGCTGTATAGGGCGGTGACGGTGCTCCCATCGGTACCAAAGGAGGGCGTCGCCGTCCATACAAACCACCGCGACTTCCAATTTTTCTTCCTCAGTGAGATTATAAAATAGAAAAATACCTTTCAGCTCTTAGTACCCACCCGTCAGGGTTGGTACCCTCAAACACCGGCATCTCCGTACTTCCAATTTCTGCCACCATGACTGCCCCCGTAATGGTTCGAGTCAAACCTTTCGAAATCTGCCTCCTTGCTCCATATATTCGGGGTTTCGGTGCGGGTTGCTTCCTCCTCTGAACCCGATATGGTTGTGTCCATTTCCTTCGTCCTCCCAGTCACCATCTCTCCTCACCGACGCCATTCCCTCCTTGATAGCTTTAATGGAGGCCCTTACTTCCTCATGAAACTGCATTTGATTGAACGTTTTCTACCAAGGCATCCTAGTTTTCTCGGCTTCGGGTAATCCTGCTCTCCAGCCTTATGGACAAGGCGTTCATGTCCTCTGTGAATTTCTTAGAGAGAACCTCCGACCTAGCTGCTAGCTGGGTGGAAATGGTCTCGTGCATTTTTCTCGCAGCTTCCCCTATTGCCGTTGCCACCTCTCCGGTTATGGTGTTACGGATGTCGGCCAATTGGCTTTTAAGTTGCTCCACCCTCTGAGTAGCGATCAGCGGCATCTTTGCTGTGATACCAGTGTGATAGAACAAAGAACAACCTGAAGAACCACACCTTAAGTAGCAGCACCCACAACAATGAACAAGTTAAGACAGAGAGAGAGAAAGAAATAGATTTAAGTGAGAGAAAGAGAGATATTTCTAGTATTAATGAAAATAAGGAAAATAGATACAAGAGGTATTCAAGTGACCCCCACACTCCTTAATTACTAACTTGAAGAATTTTTGGATAATTCTTCTTAATTCCTTACCTTCTATTTATACTAAGGCATTAGAACTAATCGTTCTCTAAGGAAGGTTCCATGCTCTTTCCTGAATGATTGTGCCAATGATTGCAACCCCCCTTTGTCAATCAACAGAATCAGGTACTGGTGTCCCTTTGCTGACGTGGCGCCTTGAGTAAGTAATCCTCACAGGAGGCCTTTGGTAGGCTGGTTGACTAGTGGATTGGGTAGGATCTGGATAGGGTACTCTAGGATCCAGATCCGATCCGTTTTTTAGGCAAGAATCCAGATCCTACTCGGATCCATTGGATAATAAGAATGAGGATCCAGATCCTACTCGGATCCATTGGATAATAAGAATGAGGATCCAGATCCAGATCCGTATGGATCCTACGGATCCAGGTCCTAAACGAATCCAAAACTTATCCTTGTCTGTTTTATTCAAACTACCCTAATTTTTCACAATAATAATTAAAGATTTAAACAATAAAGTCATCTAATATCAACCAAAAATTACATTTAATATATGAAAAATAACCATTGCAACCATATAATTATCAAAATGTAGATTAATCAACTATTTCTGAAAGAA
The DNA here is from genome assembly GCF_026745355.1 of Beta vulgaris subsp. vulgaris. Classification (NCBI taxonomy): domain Eukaryota; kingdom Viridiplantae; phylum Streptophyta; class Magnoliopsida; order Caryophyllales; family Amaranthaceae; genus Beta; species Beta vulgaris. Next base: position 30,577,212 of record NC_079206.1, on the reverse strand, counting down.
AAAATTATCCCGTAAATTCGCACATTAATTAGAACAATAATTCGAATTCAAGCAAAAATCCGTTATTACATGTAACAACTAATATTATATTATTAAATAATAATATGTTATTATAAAAAGGGTAAACGGATTTGGATTCGGGTAATAATTTAGGATCCAGTCCAAATTCGTTTTTTCCAAGGAGGATCCAGATCCTACCCGGATCCATAGGGTCCAAAATTGGAGGATCCAAATCTCTAAAAAATGGATCTGGAACCACGAATCTGGGTAATTACAGGGTTTCATTACCCTGAAACCAGCAGTATGCACATTGGATCCTTTTTGATTGAACATATATGAAACATGTTTACATTTACTTAGCCGAATTTCAGATGCATCAAATTAATGATTTTCTCACGTTCATCTGCGCCTTTTCTGAGCAGGTTACAACATTTGGTTGTTCATTGGCCAAACATAGGAAGTCCAATACACTGGAAGCAAAGGACATACTGCTGCATCTAGGTTAGTAATATGTGATGGTAAATTTTTGTTACATGTTCTAACATGTCAAATAATTTTAGGTAGCAACAGTTGCTTCCTGGATCCTAAATTACGATCATGTGTATGTTAATGCAGAAAGAACTTGGAATATGGCACTTCCTGGGTTTAGTGGAGATGAAATCAAGACTTATAAGAAACCGGTAAGCAACTATCTGATAAAAACAATGATTAAGCAAACTTCAGTGATGTGAATAATCTCAAATTTTACCCATCACATCTTAAGTAAATCCCACCTTTTGATTATTCAGGAATAATCCCAACCTTCACCTTCTTTAAATTCTAAAGTGTTCGATTTTTCTGTATACAGTGGGCTCAACACAACAAGGCTTTATAGATAACACTAAGGACTATTTTGATTAGGTTCTTACATATTTTGGGATTATTCTTGAATAACTAACACGTGAGATTAATCTATGAAGATGTGTGAAGGGGTCCTTTTCCATTTTTTTTTACCTTTCTTATTGTCTTTCTCATATTGATTTTTGCAACTGTTTTCGTAGGTTGTTAATGACGTCCACAAAGAGCGTCTATCTCTGGTACTTGATAATTTTGCTTTGTAGATGTCACTCTAATGCTTCGTTCAAATCTAACATTCCGCTGCATTAACTGGTGTTTGTATTTCTCTCCCTTATCTTGGCAGATAAAAAAATCTCTTGCAGGAGCTGACAATAAAGCCTCTGCTGCTGGACCAGCTACGGGAAACATTAAGGGTCATTTGGCTAAAGCAACTCCCAGTGTCGTGGGATCTTGAGTCTCTTCTATGCTTCAGACGAGATATTGGTGATCTGTCAAATGAGATTCAACTCTTTAAGCTGAAAATATAGCACTATTTTTTGCGACAAAGGTTATGTGGCCAAACACTGAGCTCCTTAAGGCCTCTATTTTGGAAAGTACAGATGGCTCTGTTGATCAGCATATAGCATCTGTGTTTTATGTGTAAAGGGGGAAATTGTAAAGGAAAAGAAGGCGATAGGGAAGGCAAGGAAGAGTTTTGTCACATACCAGTTACCGAAGTAATGAGTTGAATAGAGAGATGATTGTGGGAAGGAAAGTTGGTTCTAGAGTTAACTGCTTCTCAAATATTGGCATATACATATATCTAGGGATGGGTAGAATGGAGTGATGTGAAGCATTGTGTAGGCAGTTGTATTTCTAATTGGTCAACGTTAGGTGAAGAGCACCCATTGTTAGCTCTTTTTATCTTGGTTATACTCTCTTTGGCTATGGCCTGTGGGAATAGATGCCAATATGATCTACGCATTGCGCTACTAATACAACATAGTGAGAAATGGTTAAATTACTTGAACTTAAAATTCGATGATGGCCGATCTTAAACACTTCCCCTCTCGTCTCTTGTGGATTAAGCGGGTAAACTCAAATATTAATCAATCTTCAATACTTTCCCTCTCATCTCTTGTGCATTAAGCAGATAAACCCATATATTAATCAAAATTGGGGACATTTACGTTTTTGACGGGAAGTTTAACTCTGCTTCCAGTCTTATATAACCGAATAAATCATCTTTATATAGTAAATTTAATCAAACGGTTTCTGCCAACAAATTGGTATATTAATTAGTAGTTGTACCAATGCTTGTTAATATTAATTTTAGCTTCCTCCGTTTTCCACGTTTATGTGTAAATTTAACAAAAATACTTGTATGGTTGGTGATGGCCTCCACTATCGGAGCGTAAGTTTTGTCTTTTACGTCGCGTTTTCTTTCTCCCAATTAAAAAGAATGTTATCTCAAGTTATAAAGAAATGAATATTAATTCAGTATGTGAATGTGAATATCGATATTGGATTCCTGATAAGGAATCGTATAATTGAAAGTTGTATAGTTATTGAATTTTCGAAAGGAATTGTATCATGGTAAGTTGTTTCCATAGTGGATTCCCGATAAGGAATCATGCCAGGTATTGTAATGAATATTTATTTAGTATTTGATTAAAATATCGATATTGATTTCATGTTAAGGAAGTGTATCATGGTAAGTTATATTGATGTTGGATTCTCAAGGAATCATATCTTGTTATCGGATTTCTGGTACGGAATTGCATCTTCTGATCAGGTTCCCGATAAGAAATGGTTATAGTGAAGGTTATTATGTTATTGATTTCATGATAAGGGTTTATCCATAAAACTATAAGAAAGTGATTGATGGTGTATCTGAAAACACATGTCTGGATTTATGTTTATGAAACCAATCTAAAGAAATAAAGTATATTATTTATATCAAAGCTAGTAAACTTAGAATCTTTATATTATTGTCATAAAAGAAAGCTAAAAAAATAAAGTTGTATAAAATATGTCTCTCTTTTGATTGCTTGGAAGTCACCTTATTAAAGGAATAATCGGATAGGGATATGATATGTATGTGGACAATAAGAGTTTATGTGATGCATGTTTTGACAATGTGATTGTTATGAGTATGTTGAACGTTGAGTCGTTTTCAAGTTAAAGCCACCATAACATTTGTTAATCTTGTTTACAGGTCTGGTACTCAGCTTTATTAATGTTTTTGTATGTTGTTTTTTCATTTCTGTGGCCTGTCACTTGGTGGCTGTTAGTATCTTAAATGTTTCAGGACGAAACCATTAGTCAAGATTTTGCAAGTTGAAGCTGATACATGCTGAAGAGATTACTTGCGTTGAATTTGTTTTCGAGGCGAGGACGCTCGACCTTGTAACAGATCACTAACTATTTATTATTTGTTTAAAATATTTAAGAGTCGTTAGTCTCTTGATTCTATGTGGGTTGTTGCTCCGCAAAAGTGTTGAGGCTGTTGTGTTTTTGGAGTGGGAATTTTTTTATTAATTTGTAACAAGTTTAGATTATTTCCCGCTTTATGGTTGTCCTATTTTAATGGTTGTCCTATTTTCAAAAGAAGTTGTGCTAGGATTTCTAGAGAAATTTATTAGACTATAGTATGAGATTAAGGTGTTGTTGTAATAGTTAATTGAATTGAATAGAGTTGGGATTCGAGTACCACATTCTCTGATGTTGTTTGGTGAATGTGATTAGCTCGACCAACGTTTGTTCTGCTTTGCTTAATTCTCTGTAAGCTGGTTGGAAAAATATGGGCTGTTACAATAGCAATCACATATTTTATTTATCATGGCCAAATATTAGGCCTTATACATAACCACTACTAGGACATTTGAGTAATTGAGTGTGTCAAAATATTCTTAAGACAACTAGGTCGTTTCATGGCCAAAATAAAACTATATGTTTATGGTTACTGGAGATTTCAAACTATGGGTAGTGCGCCTCGATAACATTATCCAACTCGTCAATTAACATATAATAAGATTGGCCGAGGTATCTTTGAGGGGTATATTATGGGCTATAAGGCTCAGATGAACCTTCATAACCAATGCCATCAACTGAAGAAATTATGGATACTGGGCTTAAGTAGGTCAATCTCAATGGCATCCCCACCCTCCCCATTTATTTCTATATACTTTAATTCGGTGCCAAACTGCCAACATGATGAATATTGGCGAATTATACTCCATGAAACTCATGATTATCTCTATTTTATCCCCCATTTGGTAAGACTACATTAGCGTACTTGTCATAGAGGGTTTAGTATTTGGGTGTCTGAGGAAGGTGAATTAAAAGAGAACCCGGTAGGGTTCTTCATGACCTATGACTCCTAGTCAAATGCATTAACATCATTAGCCTCAACAACATCATCTATAAATTCAGGGACTATTTTTCCTTCCAAAAATATTTCTTTAGAGTAATACATGTCCTTCATGTGGTTAATCATCTAACAAAATTATTCATTACAAAAAAAAAAATACTCAAAATACTACTACTTGCTAGTTAAAGCAATATGACTTCCTTGTTTATCCCGTATAACATCAACCTTTTTCTCCACCATCAATTACCAGATACAACATCATATAAAGAAAGAAGAATTGAGATTTTACAAGAATTACATCATTAAGACTAATACTACTATATGTTAACTAAATATGGTCCAAGATTTGTACTAAATGCACAATGGTTTAAAAAAAAAATATCTTTTTACAAAATTTTTAAGTGTACTTGATTTCTGTATATAAAATAGCCAAGGTGATTAGAACTCACACGTAAGAAAGTTACCCACAACGTCGTGCAGAGCCTTCCTAATCCTAGACATAGCTTGTCACCCCAACATATTAAACCCTTCATCATTCCAAATAATAAAAATAGTATCGCTTTCGTCTTTGTCGCATTGACAAGACGCATCTATACAAATCGTAACATATATTTATGGATCAATTAGAACAGACTCACAAAACATAAATACGCAAATAAACTTAACAAGAACAATTCATAATGCAAATGCGAAACACTATCCGTCCATCTTATGTCTACCCATCAACGTTAATGTTCAAATTTTATCTTGTTTAGACATGGAAAACTGATACCACTTTGTAACACCTCCAAATCAATCATTTAAAATAAACAATTAAATAAATAATATTTTGAGTATTTTTGGAGTATTACCGCCACATGACTAACACGCTTTCGGCAACCAACTACTCCCTTTGTTTTTTTTTATCGTTGTCACTTAGAATCTTGACACTATTCATACTTAGAGAGAATCTTTTCGATTATTTTCAATTTGTATAGTCCTGTGGGATCTTGTTTGATTCGTCTCAATTAGTACATTATTAACATTCAATCATTATTGTAATATCCCAAATTTTTATAACTACTTTATAAAATTTATTTTGTTATATTAAGATTTTATAAATACAAAATCCTCAAAAATAAATTAAAATTATAATAGATCATATTTTTTTTATGAAACTCATTTTTATCAAATCAGAATTTTATCCTTAAAAAAAAATTTAATTTTCGAAATCAGATTTTTTAGTAATTCAGATTTTTTTTCGTTCAAAAAGAAAGATAGAGAGAACAGAAAATTCTAAAATTATAACTTGAGTTGGATTTGGGAAAGGATTAGTCTTTTTAAATACTTATCTTTTAGTGAAAATCCTAAATTCACTCATATATATATATATTATATATTATATATTATATATATATATATATATATATATATATACCCCAAACACTCAAAAATTCTCACATAATTCACTTTCTTCATCTCTTTGCTAAGTTCTAAGTTTTAGATCTACACCCACCATTGTTACTTTTCGAAGGTTTCAGAAAAATAATATAAGATAATAAAATTTTAAAACTCGAAACTTTGACTCCGATGACTTAATTGGAGTAGGCACCGGTCTTCTTCTCCTTCTTCTTCTTTGTTGAAGTTACTGAAGATAAAGGCAACAACTTGCAAGCATCAACAACACTACAGCAGCTAGCAGCTCAGCCAGTAGCTCATTCAGCTCTAACAAACTTTGCTAGCTCAACTTATTTTGTTAATTGTAAATAACAAACTTGTACAGCTCATCTAGAGTTAGTTATTTTAGTTTGTTTCTTTCTTCAGCTTACATTGCTGTGTATATATAGCTGAGGATGTAATAATTGCAGATACATTCATAATACATTCTACTCTCTCTAAAATTCAGAGAGTTATATTCTCTCAAAGCTTCTTGCTGTATTCTCTCTTAGCATATTAATGCAATATTCAAAGTTGTTCTACTACATTCATATTGTTAGATGAACAATTTCATCATGGTATCAGAGCAATAAGTTCTGGATTTCAATCAAAATTCCGCAACAATTCTTAATCTCTGATTTGAAGACTGAAATCAAGTCTACTTTTCTGTAAGTTTGAATCAAACTCTTCTTTGCTGAAAATAAAGAAATCGAGGTATTTCTTCTATCAAATTCTTTAAAATTACATCAAGAATGGCGCCTAGAAATTCAAACTCAAATGCAAACTTAAATGAGTCTCAATCAAATCTTGAATTTACACAAGATCCTAATAGTGTGTATTTTCTTAGTTCATCTGATTTGAACACCACAAAATTAGTTCCTATTGTTTTCTCTGGTTCTGGTTTTGCTGATTGGAAAAGGTTTATGATAATTACATTATCAGCTAGAAACAAATGAGGATTTGTTGATGGTTCTATATCAAAACCATCTGGAAATGCAAGCTTATAGAAAATCTGGACTAGATGTAATGATCTAGTTATATCATGGTTTCTTACTTCATTAGATCTAGTGATTGCTAGATATATATTATATTTTAAAACAGCAAGAGAAATATGGCTTAATCTTGAAGAACGATTTGGAAATTTTTCTGGAACTGAGTTGTATAGTCTCCAACAGTAACTGAATGATATAATTCAGGAGGAAGATGAAAATATTTCAGAATTTTTTACAAGAATCAAATCTCTATGGGATATGATTGATGGTCTTGATCCAATTCCTGCTTGTGTGTGCACTGGTTGCAGCAATCTAACCAAACTCATACTAAAGTCACAACAGAATACTAGATTGTTGAATTTCTTGATGAAAGCAAATTAGAAGTATGCACTGGTAAAGAGTACTATACTCATGATGCAACCATTGCCAAATATAACTCAAGCTTATAGACTTCTTTGTCAAGAAGAAAGTCATAGAGGTATTACAGATTCTGCCAAAAATAACGGTGAAGTTGTAGCTTTTGCAGCAAGGAAGTTTGATCAAAGACCTTATAAGCAACAACAACAGCAGGCTACAAGAGTTACCTTCAAACCAGTAATAACAGGTTATAATTTTGGCAAGATTCTTACTGGTAATAAAAGATCCTCAATCTTTTATTGTGACCATTGCAAAATGGGAGGTCATTCTATGGATAGATGCTGGAAAATACATGGCTATCCAGCCAATCACAAGTTTGCCAAAGGCAAGAAGGTAGCAGCAGCTGCTCATGGTGATTTGGCTGAGGATGAAAATAGTGACATGATTCAAGCATCATTCACTAAAGATCAATATGTGAAATTGATGGATGTTCTTAGTCAACATACCACTGCAGACCAAGATGAACATCATGCTGGAGGTTTTGGTTCTCTTGGTCTGGCAGCTAGTGCTCAACTAGCAGGTATTTTTTGCTTAAATTCCATTTTGAATCAAAATTGGATCATTGACAGTGGTGCCACTGATCATATGTGTTCCAACTTGAATTTGTTTACCAATTATCATGAAGTATCTGGTACAAATTACTTCATAACCATACCTGATGGAAGTAAAGTTCAGGTAAAGCATGTTGGAAACATTAAATTAGGTTCTTACTTAGAGCTTAAAAATGTTTTATATGTTCCAGGATTTCATTTTAATCTTATCTCTATTCCAAAGATATGTCAAGATGCTTCTTACACAATTAAATTCACTAATGATAAGTGTTTAATTCAGGGCCCTTTGATGAACCAATACATGGTTCTTGGTGAGCTGGAGCATGGTCTATACAAATTGAGTGAAGAAGTTCTTTCCTCTACAACTTCTACTATTGCTGATATAGATGATAATGCTATTGATGTGCCTACTGCAAACATCTCTACTTGTTTTACTGCTATAGAAAATGCCAAATTGTGGCATCTCAGATTAGGACATATCTCTTTTAGCAAGATTCCAGAATTAGATCAATATGTAGATATACATGGTTGTTTAGCTGAAAACATTTGTCAAATTTGTCCATTAGCAAAACAACCTAGAAGATCTTTTTCTACTAGTTCAATAAAATCCACCTTTGCTTTTCAATTACTCCATGTAGATGTGTGGGGGCCTTACAAAACTTGTACCTATTTTGGTCATACTATGTTTCTAACCATTGTTGATGATTTTACAAGAGTTACATGGAATCATCTAATGAAAAGCAAGTCTGATTCTGTTGCCTTAATGACTCAATTTTTGAACTTTATTGCTACTCAGTTTCACTCTCAGGTCCAAAGTGTAAGAACAGACAATGCTCTTGATCTTATAGAAGGTGACATAAAGCAGCTCTTTATTACAAGAGGCATTGAAAACCAAAAGAGTTGTAGTGGTACACCACAACAAAATGGTGTAGTGGAGCGCAAACACAGACATTTGCTTGAAACAACAAGATCACTTCTCTTGCAATCAAGAATTCCCACAAAATATTGGGGTGATTGCATATTAACTGCTACTTATTTGATTAACAGAATGCCACTCAAGAGCATTCAGAATGTAACTCCATTTGAAAAACTCTTCAACCACAAACCTATTCTTACACATTTAAGAATCTTTGGGTGTTTATGTTATGTTAACACCACACCCATACACAAAACCAAACTAGATCCTAAAGCTAATCCTTGTATCTTCCTTGGATACCCTCCTGCACAAAAGGCTTATAAATTTCTAGATTTGGTTACACATAAGATTGTGATTTCCAGAGATGTTGTTTTCTTTGAAAAACACTTCCCCTTCCACTATTCTTCAACTACAAACAAACCTCTCTCACAAATCTATCCTATGCAAATCTTTCTTCCCACAGTTACTGATCTTAGTGATACTAGTTCAATGTCTTTTCCTAATTTTCTTAACTCTCTTGATACAACATCACCTACTTCAAATTCTGAACCTTCTCCTACTACTGCACCTTCTCTTCTTATTCCAAGAAAATCTTTAAGAATTTCTAAACCTACTACACATCTCAAAGACTATGTTTGTTCTCACACCACTCTTACTCGGTGTAATCTGGTTTCTCACCATAATTTCCCATCACACTCCAAAGCCTTCCTGGCATCTTTACTTACCTCTATTGAGCCCACAAGTTATACTGAAGTTGCTAAAGATCCTTTATGGACAGAAGCCATGGATAAGGAAATCTTAGCTTTAACAGAAAACAAGACATGGGATATTGTTTCTCTTCCTAAAGGAAAGAAACCCATTGGTTGCAAATGGGTTTATAGAATCAAAATAAAAGCAGATGGTTCTATTGATAGATACAAGGCAAGGTTGGTTGCAAAGGGTTTTACCCAGAAATATGGTATAGATTACCAAGAAACATTTTCTCCAGTTATAAAGATGCCTACTATCAGAAGTATTTTAGCCTTGGTTGCTAGTAAAGGTTGGGATTTATATCAATTGGATATAAACAATGCCTTCTTACATGGAGATCTCCATGAAGAAGTATATATGCACATACCTGCTGGACTTCCTAATCCGCACAACCTTGTTGGTAGGCTTAGAAAATCTCTTTATGGCCTCAAACAAGCCAGCATACAATGGTTTGAAAAGTTACATTCTGCCTTGTTATCACAAGGTTTTCTTCAATCTAAAAATGACTATTCTCTTTTTCTCAAGAAAGAAGCTGCAGATCTCACTATCCTTGCTGTATATGTTGATGATATAATCATCACAGGTACCAACCTAGCTACCATTGATTCCATTAAAGCCTATTTACACACAACTTTCAGTATCAAAGACCTAGGGAAATTACACTATTTCCTAGGTATTGAAGTTCTTCCTACTTCTGAAGGTTTTATTCTTTCCCAACACAAATTCACTAAAGAGCTCCTACAAGATAGTGGTTTGATCTTTCAGAAAAAGACTTCTACTCCTCTTCATACCCATGTGAAGTTGTTGGTTGATGAAGGTGAACTATATGATGATCCAGCAGCTTACATAAGTTTAGTTGGTAAGCTCAACTTTCTAACACATACAAGACCTGATCTTGCTTTTGCTGTCCAAAGCTTAAGCCAATTCATGCACTCTCCTAGACTTGCTCATTATCAGGCTCTAGTTCACACTCTTAACTATGTGAATTCCACTGCTGATCAAGGAATTCTTCTTAAAGATTCTGATAAACTTACTCTTCAAGCTTATAGTGACTCAGACTGGGCTGCTTATCTTAACACCAGGAAGTTTGTCACTGGTTATGTCCTTCTCTTGGGCAATTCTCCAATTAGTTGGAAATCTAAAAAGCAAGGCACAACATCTAAGTCCTCATCAGAGGCTGAATATAGAGCTATGGCTCAGGCTACCTCAGAAGTTTGCTGGTTAGTTAGGCTACTTACAGAATTGGGAATTTCTAATCTCACCCCTATCACTCTAGATTGTGATAATATGTCAGCTTTACATATTGCTCGCAATCCAGTCTTCCATGAGCGTACCAAGCACATAGAAGTGGATTGTCATTTCACTCGAGACAAAGTCATTGAAGGCCTACTCCAACTCAGCTATCTCCCTACTCAAAATCAACTGGCTGATGTCTTTACCAAGGTCCTTCCTGTTGCTCAACATAAAACTCTCCTTTTCAAACTAGGTTTGGTTCCTACTTCACCATCCCCTAGTTTGAGGGGGGGGGGGGTGTTGAAGTTACTGAAGATAAATGCAGCAACTTGCAAGCATCAACAACACTACAACAGCTAGCAGCTCAGCCAATAGCTCATTCAGCTCTAACAAACTTTGCCAGCTCAGCTTAGTCTGTTACTTGTAAATAACAACCTTGTACATCTCATCTAGAGTTAGTTATTTTAGTTTGTTTCTTTCTTCAGCTTACATTGCTATGTATATATAGCTGAGGATGTAATAATTGCAGATTAACATTCATAATACATTCTACTCTCTCTCTAAAATTCAGAGAGTTATATTCTCTCAAAGCTTCTTGATGTATTCTATCTTAGCATATTAATGCAATATTCAAAGTTGTTATACTAAATTCATATTGTTAGATGAACGATTTCATCATTCTTTCTCTTTCTTCTTTTCCTCTATTTCTTCTGGTTTTCTTGCCTGCGGGAGCTGTGCCTAGCATTTAGCCGTACAAAGAAAAATAAGACTGAAACTTTAGTTCCTTGTTTTATGCAAGAAAAAATTCAGCTTTTGGTTTAAAAGGAAAAAAAAACATAAGTTATTAATGAGTTTTGTCCTTATGCAAACTTGTGTGTACAAGTTGCTGGCCTAGCTGCGAAATAGTTTTGAACTTTACCAAGGATATCTTGGCCTAGTGGTTAAGATTGAGGTACTGTGGACGATAGGTCACAGGTTCGAATCTCCCCTTCCCTAAATTGTACTGCCTTTGTGGTTCATATGGATTAAAAAAAAATAGTTTTGAACTTTTTTTTTTGAGTTTGATGCACCTCCGTAACGTTTTCGTGTAACCTTTTTTTTTTTTTTTTTCTTTTCAACTTGGTTATTCAACTTTGTTATTATTAATCTTGTAAACTTTAGTTAATTATTTTTTGGGATACTATATCAAGTGACTAACTTTAGGTTATATTATTTGTTGTAGACGGAAACTTCGTAGAAGTCGACTTTTAGGTGAAATTTCTATACTTGGGACGCGTCGAGGTAATTCACAATGTCCATCAACAACTAGAATCCCGTTAGGAATTGTTGCGCTATGTGTAATACATGAGGTTATGTGATTCTATGTTTATGTTAGATGTATATTATGTGACACAAATAGTATTAGTACTTGTTATGACTAAAAAAATTATTATTATATTTATAGTATATACTATCCCTACGTATAATACTTATGTATCTACTAGTATTTTGTTATTACCTTCGGATTTATAATGTACATATGTAACCATCATGCTAAAAAGTACACTAACGTTGATAATGTAACTTAATGGGTAAAATTAGTGAGTTAATGATGTTACGAACGATATTATAAGTTGATATTGTGACTCTATGAGGCTCTAATGATGGATGTATTGGTAACTATGAATTATGGACGTTGATTATTATGATTCTATTAAGTGGCTAAGTTGTGAAAAAATATTATTTGAATTAAAGACGTTCATGTTAATGTTAATGTGATATTTGATGTGTCATAACTTTTAAAATCTATTAATCACGTAAAGTGGAAACATGATTGAGGGAATTATCCTGTGGGCTTGGATCCTCCATATTCTGTTACAACTCTTTATTGTCTTGTTCCTAATACTATTGATGCGCATGCAGATACCCATTAGATTAGTGAGAGTTGTAAACACTAGGGACGTTCTGCAAAACGATATTGGCCATTACTCTCAATTTATCTGGGTGACGATCCATGTTGAAGTAGGTGGTTACTGGGATTAGTCCCGGCCTACTGACGTTCATTTCCCCTCTAATAATTAAATTTGTTGTTGTATGACTCATATAAACTTGAAATAATTGAAATGGTTAAGCATATTACATACTTGTCTGTACTACGTTATACTTGTCTGTATTATGCTATAAAAATTATTTTCAAAATATAACTATTATTATTATTATTATTATTATTATTATTTTATATTATTATTATTATTATTATTATTATTATTATTATTATATTATTATTATTATTATATTATTATTATTATTATATTATTATTATTATTATTATTATTATTATTATTATTATTATTATTTTACGGGGTGGAGTTGTAATTACTTAGCTTTCGCTAATTTTTGTGTTTTGTTTTTCTTTGTTCTTTTCCTATTTACATTGTGCAGGTTGGTGAAAGGGACTACGTTACAGGAATGAGTGAATTTATAGTTTTCAAGTCCACCTAGTTTAATGAATATTATAGTATTTATAATTGGGGTTGTTTAGTTTTGAATTGGTTTAAATTAGAAAACTTAGATTGGGTTATTTTGATACTTTGGTTTGTAAGATGAATTTTTATTTTCAATAGTTGCCTTGCATTTATTTTTAACAATAGATGCGACGGTAACACCCTAAAGGTTTGGTCAGGTATTTTAATGAAAAGTGAATATTTTTATAAAGTTTTAAAACCAAAGTTTTGGGGTGTTACAAATTGGTATTCAGAGTTTAGGTTATAATAAATTAATATAAATTAAGAGTTAATAAAATGTGTTAAATAATTACGAGTCTAAGTTTAAATAATATAGGTATTAATAAATTAAGTAATAAACATTAAAATAAACTGTGAGAGTGGGATCGAAAAGGGTTTATGTGCCTTATTGTGAAAGCAATTATTTCAGGTGCTTATTAATTATTTCTTTTCGTTCTTATATGTTTAGATGTTGTAACTACAAGAAAATGTTAGCGCTTAGATGACCGTTTAACCATATGATTTAGAAATTTATATTTATAATAAGGTCAGTATAGTAAGTTCTTTAGTAGTATTAGAAATTCTCTAAATTCCTATATATGTGTTTTTATTAGAAATTTTATTAATTGACTATTTTATTTTAAGTTGAATAGAGTTTAAGTTCTTGTTATAATTGTTGCTTACTTGTCAAATTGATTTATGTGGAAGCATGCAAAGATTGTCTTGCAATGTTATGATGAAATATATTTTGTTGAGGCATGTAATTTTATTTATGATGAAAGTTAGTATTGAATAAATAAAACTATGTGCAAGACCATGTATGGGTGAATAGTGTAGTAATACCAATCTAATGTGCAGGAATTGTATGCAAACATATAAAGTATACACTAGATCTCGTAGGAGGACTTTTGAACAAATGGCTGAAACCCCTGAACAACTACTTGAGAGACTGAGATCTCTAGAACAACTTTCGCAACGTATGGGTTTAGTGTTGCAAAACCAATTAGGGAATAATGGTGAAAAGGACCCACAAGCTGCTATGGCAAAGAAGTTAGCAACCCTTAAACCTCCGATCTTTGTAGGAAAGGAATGGCTAAGGGACTTTGATAATTTATTCACTGCTACTGGGACACCTGAAGCTCAAAAAGTAGACCAAGCTACCTTTTATTTGAGGGAGGATGCAGACACTTGGTGGGAGAGTCAAGGACCTATTGTTAGAGCTCAGGAAAACTTTAATTGGAATGCTTTTAAGGTTGCTATTAAGGATAGATTTTCCCTGAACATATTAGGAGGCATAAATACAATGAGTTCACTAAATTTAACCAGGGGGGTACTATGTCTGCGCAGGAGTATGCCCAAAAGTTCAATGAGTTAGCTAGATTTTGTCCTAATGTTGTGCCAGATGAGAGACCAAGGCTCAAAAGTTTGAGGATGGTTAGCATTTAGAATTCAGACCAGACTTGGGGGAGCAATTTGCAATTTTCAGGAGGCTTATGCTAAGGCTTCTAATATTGAGAGGATTTTGAGGCGTGAAGAGGAAGTTATGAGGAATAAGAGAAAAGACCCACCTAACAACAATGACCATGGAAATGACAAGAAACCTCGATATGGGGTAACAATAATAATGGGGCAATAATCACACTAATGGTGGTGGTAATTATCAAGGGAATCGTAGCAACTACCAAGGTCAGGGGAGATCAAACCAGCAGGGATCCCGTACCCAGAACCCTACTTGTAGAAAGTGTAACAAAAGCCACCCAGGATTTACCTGTCAAGGAGACCCAATAACTTGTTATGCTTGTGGAGAGAAAGGACATAAGGCTAATCAGTGTCCCAAGCGTCAGAATAATGGACAAAATGGAAACAATGGGGGAATATGAATGGTCATGGCCTAATTAGAACAACAACAACCGTCCCTATAACAATAACAACTCCCAGGGTCAGACTTCGAATGCTCAAGGAGGGAACACTACTCAGCATAATGGTCAGAATAACAATCGAGCAAATGGAGGAAACAACAATCAGAACATCAATGGAAATGGCGCTCGAGGCAACAATGGAAGAATCTATGTTATGAACCAGAATGAAGCAGACACCAAGCCAATGTTGTGACGGGTACTTTCCTCGAAACTCTAACCCTGCTTACTTGCTTTTTGATTCTGGGGCGTCTCATTCTTTCATAGCTAGTTCATTTGTTGAAAAGTTAGGTCTAAAACCCTCAATCTTGTGTCAAACTTTCATAACAATACCTTCGGAGAAGTAGTTCCTTGTAGTTCCTATACCAAGACATACCCATTACCATATTAGGATCTGATTTGCCTGCTGATCTTATCAGTTTGACTTACCCGACTTTGATGTAATATGGGAATGGATTGGCTTGCTAAGTATAGAGCTAGGATAGAGTGTCATACTCAAAAGGTGTCTCTTAGGGGGCCAAAGGGAAATAGAATATCCTATCAAGGAATTGTTTCTAAACCTGGAGTCAGTATTGTGTCAGCCATGTCATTCAAAACCTATATTAGAAAGGCTACCCTCTATATTTGTCCATGTGAAGGATGTGAGTGTGGAGGATGGAGATATCTCAAATACCTGTGGTGAGTGAGTTCCAAGATGTTTTTCCAGAAGAAATTCCAGGGATGCCGCCAGTGAGAGAAATGGATTTTAAAATTGACCTAGTGCCTGGAACTGGAGCTATTTCTAAGGCACCATATAGGATGGCACCTGCAGAGATGCAAGAGTTGAAAGTGCAATTGGAGGAATTATTGGAGAAAGGGTACATTAGGCCAAGTGTTTCACCTTGGGGAGCACCAGTGTTATTTGTTCGAAAGAAGGATGGAACCTTGAGGTTGTGTATTGATTACAGAGAGTTGAATAATGTCACAATAAAGAATAAGTACCCATTGCCTAGGATTGAGGATTTATTTGATCAACTTAAGGGTGGAATTTTCTCTAAGATTGATTTGAGGTCTGGGTATCACCAATTGAGAATTTCGGAGGAGATATACCAAAACACTTTCGTACGAGGTATGGGCATTATGAGTTCACAGTGATGCCATTTGGACTTACTAATGCACCTGCGCATTTATGGATCTTATGAATAGATTTTCAGCCGTATTTAGATAGATTTGTGGTGGTGTTCATAGATGATATATTGGTGTATTCGAAGGACAAAGAAGAGCATGAAGGTCATTTAAGGAAAGTTTTGGAGATACTTCGAGAGAAAAAGTTATATGCTAAGTTATAAAAATGTGAGTTTTGGCTTGAGAAAGTTGCATTTTTAGGTCATGTGATTTCGAAAGAAGGTGTTGCTGTAGATCCATCAAAGATACAAGTAGTAACAGAATGGAAGAGACTTAGTAATGTGACTGAGATTAGAAGTTTCTTAGGACTTGCTGGCTATATAGGAGGTTTGTGCGAGATTTCTCAAAAGTAGCTCAACCTTTGACAAATTTGATGAAGAAACAACTCGATTTCAGTGGGATGAGAAGTGTGAGAAAGCTTTTCAGGAATTGAAGCAAAGACTTACTTCAGCACCAGTTTTGACATTACCATCTGGATTAGAAGGTTTTGAGGTGTATAGTGACGCTTCTAAGAATGGGTTAGGATGTGTATTGATGCAACATGGTAAGGTGGTAGCATATGCTTCGAGACAACTTAAGCCTTATGAACAGAATTACCCTACTCATGATTTAGAGTTAGCTGCTGTAGTATTCGCATTGAAGATTTGGAGGCATTATTTGTATGGTGTGTCATGTAAGATTTTCACTGATCATAAAAGTCTGAAGTATATATTTACTCAGAAGGAGTTGAACATGAGACAGAGGAGATGGCTTGAACTTATTAAGGATTATGATTTAGAGATATTGTATCATGAGGGTAAAGCGAATAAAGTTGTTGATGATTGAGTAGGAAGACTAGTCATACGATGAACATGATGGTGTTATCTGAGAGATCGCGTGTGAAGAATTTTGGAGAATGAGTTTAGAAGTCATGGAGCAAGGGCAAGTGGAAGCTCAATTGAATGCACTATGTTGAACCCACCTTATTCGATGAATTCGAGTGAAGCAAAGTAGTGATGAGTGGATGGTGAAGATAAGAAAATGAAAGAAGATGGAGTTGCATGAGTTTGACATATGAGAATGGTGTTGTGAAGTACAAGGGAAGATGGTGTATGCCTAAGGATGAGAAGTTAAAAAGAAAGATTTTGGAAGAAGCTCATAATACGTCATATTATGTGCATCCTGGAGGAGATAAGCTCTATAAGGATTTGAAGCAACATTTTTGGTAGAAAAACATGAAACGTGAAGTTGCCGAGTTGTTGCAAAGTGTTTGACGTGTCAGAAAGTGAAGATTCACATATGAGACCTGGTGGAATGATGCAACCTTTAAATGCCGAGTTGGAAATGGGAGTCTATTTCAATGGATTTTGTGATGGATTACCACTTACTAAGTCAGCTAAGAATGCCATATGGGTTATAGTGGATGTTTGACAAAGTCGGCCAGTTTATAGCAATGAAGGATACTTGGAGTATGCAACAATTGGCTAGTGCATATGTGCTAGAGGTTGTGAGACTGCATGGAGTACCAAAGGATATTGTTTCAGACAGAGACTCGAGATTTTTGTCCAAGTTCTGGGAGAGGTTACAACAAGCATGTGGGACATTGCTCAAATTTAGTACAGCTTTCCACCCTGCAACAGATGGACAGACAGAGAGAACAATTCAAACTTGGAGGATATGTTGAGAGCATGTGATAGACTTTGGAGGATCTTGGGATGATTATTTGCCAACTATAGATTTTCGTATAACAACAGTTATCACTCAAGCATAAAGATGGCACGTATGAAGCATTGTATGGGCAAAATGTAGGAGTCCTTTTGTTGGAGTGACATAAATGAGACGATGACTTTAGGGCCTGAGATGATTGAAGAAGCAACGAAACAAGTTAGGCTTATTCAGGCGCACATGAGAGCAGCTCAAGATAGACAAAAGGCTTATGCAGATCAGAGAATAAGGGAAATGGAATTCGAGGTTGGGGAGAAGGCTTTGCTAAAAGTGTCACCAACAAAGGGGGTCATGAGATTTGGTAGAAAAGGAAAGTTGAGTCCGCGTTACATTGGACCATATGAATCTTGGAGCGAATTGGGGAAGTAGCCTATAGATTAGCCTTCCAATGGAGTTAGCAATGTCCATAACGTCTTTCATGTGTCTCAAGTTCGAAAATATGTCCATGATCCTACCCATATCATCCAACCTGAAACCATTAAACTAGATGAGACCTTATCCTTTGAGCAATGCCCTGTTAAGATCCTTGATACCAAAACGAGAAATACCCGGAACAAGGCGGTAAAATTAGTCAAGGTGTTATGGTCAAGCCAAACTTCTGAAGAGGCTACATGGGAAGCCGAAGATGATATGAAAAAACGATATCCCGAACTTTTCAGCAGGTACGCTTGAGTTTCAGGGACGAAACTCTTTAAGGGGGGTAGAATATGATAATAACTTTTGTTTGCATATTAGTAGCAAGAGCTAACGTTAAAGTTCGAGGACGAACTTTCTTTTAAGGGGGAGAAGATGTAATATCCCAAATTTTTATAACTATTTTATAAAATTTATTTTGTTATAATAAGATTTTATAAATATAAAATTCTGAAAAATAAATTAAAATTATAATAGATCAGATTTTTTTTATGAAACTCGTTTTTATTAAATCAGAATTCTATCCTTTAAAAAAAATTTAAATTTTCGAAATTAGATTTTTTAGTAAATCATATTTTTTTTTCGTTCAACAAGAAAGATAGAGAGAAAAGAAAATTCTGAAATTATAACTTGAGTTGGTTTTGGAAAAGAATTAGTTTTTTTAAAATACTTATATTTTAGTGAAAATCATAAATTCACTTACCTATATATATATATATATATATATATATATATATATATATATATATATATATATAATATATATATATATATATATATATATATATATATATATATATATATATATATATACTTCATCCGTTCCGTTTTAAATGAAACGTTTGCTTTTTCACGCAACCCAACACGCTTCTTTAGTCATTAATATCTTTAGTTGTGTAAACGTAAAAAATATAAAAAAGTTATAATTTGATAGTATACATCGAGACAAATCTAACAAGATCCCACTTGACTATGTTTTTCTTTATATAATAGCGATAAATTGGAGTTAAAATTGATTAGTGAATAGTGTCATTTCATCCAATGTTTCATTTAAAACAGAACGGAGGAAGTATATATATATATATATATAAACACCCAAAAGTTCTCACGTAATTCACTTTCTTCATCTCTTTGGTAAGTTCTAAATTTTAGATCTACACCTACCATTATTACTTTTCGAAGGTTTCAGAAAAATAATATAAAATAATAAATTTTTAAAACTCGAAACTGTGACTCCGGCGACTTGACTGGAATAGGCGTCAATCTTCTTCTCCTTCTTCTTCTTTTCCTCTCTTTCTTCTGGTTTCTTGCTCGCGGGAGCCGTGCCTAGCATTTAGCCGTACAAAGAAAAAAAAAACTGGAACTTTAGTTCCTTGTTTTATGCAAGAAAAAATTCAGCTTTTGGTTTAGAGGAAAAAACAAACAAACAAACATATAAGTTATTAATGAGTTTTGTCCTTATGCAAACTTGCTGCGAAATAGTTTTGAACTTTTTTTTTTGAGTTTGGTGCACCTCTGTAACGTTTTCTTGTAACGTTTTATTCTTTTCTTTTCAACTTGGTTATTCAACTTTGTTATTATTAATCTTGTAAACTTTAGTTAATTATTTGTCGGGATATTATATCAAGTGACTAACTTTAGGTTATATTATTTGTTGTAGACGGAAATTTCGTAGAAGACGACTTTTAGGTGAAATTGCTATACTTGGGACACGTCGAGGTAATTCACAATGTCCATCAACAACTAGAATTCCGTTAGGAATTGTATGTTCTATGTGTAATATATGAGGTTATGTGATTCTATGTTTATGTTAGATGTATATTATGTGACACAAATAGTATTAGTACTTGTTATGATTAAAAAAATTATTATTATATTTATAGTACATACTATCCCTACGTATAATACATATGTATTTACTAGTATTTTGTTAATACCGTCGGATTTATAATGTACATATGTAGCCATCATGCTAAAAAGTACACTAACGTTGATAATGTAACTTAATGGGTAAAATTAGTGAGTTAATGATGTTACAAACGATATTATAAGTTGATATTGTGACTCTATGAGGCTCTAATGATGGATGTATTGGTTACTATGAATTATGGACGTTGATTATTATGATTCTATTAAGTGGCTAAGTTGTGCAAAAATATTATTTGAACTAAAGACGTTCATGTTAATGTTAATGTGATATTTGATGTGTTATAACTTTTAAAATCTATTAATCACGTAAAGTGGAAACATTATTGAGAGAATTATCCTGTGGGCTTGGATCCTCCATAGGTGATGAACAATACTTGATTTTTTATTCTGTTATAACTCTTTATTGTCTTGTTCCTAATACTATTGGTGCGCATTGCGGATACCCATTAGATTAGTGAGGGGTGTGCACACTAGTGACGTTCTGCAAAACGATATTGGCCATGGCTCTTAATTTATCTGGGTGTCGACACATGTTAAAGTAGGTGGTTACTGGGATTAGTCCCGGCCTATTGACGTTCACTTCCCCTCTAATAATTAAGTTTTTTGTTGTATGACTCATATAAACTTGAAATAATTGAAATGGTTAAGTATATTACATACTTGTCTGTACTACGTTATACTTGTCCGTATTATGCTATAAAAATTATTTTCAAAATAGAACTATTATTATTATTATTTTACGGGATGGAGTTGTAATTACTTAGCTTTCGCTAATTTTTGTGTTTTGTTTTTCTTTGTTCTTTTCCTATTTATATTGTGCAGGTTGGTGAAAAGGACTACGTTGCAGGAATAAGTGAATTATAAGTCCACCTAGTTTAATAAATATTATAGTACTGATAATTGGGATTGTTTAGTTTTTTGAATTGGTTTATATTAGACAACTTAGATTGAGTTATTTTGATACTTTGGTTTGTAAGTTGAATTTTTATTTTCAATAGTTAGCCTTACATTTATTTTTAACAATAGATGCGGCGGTAACACCCTACAGGTTTGGTCAGATATTTTAATGAAAAGTGAATATTTTTATAAAGTTTTGAAACCAAAGTTTTGGGGTATTACAATTATAATTTTTACTAATATATGATGAAAGATATTTAAGTTCAAAGATGTGCATTGGGAGACGTGCACATGAAAGTGAGAAAGATAAAAAACAGAGGGAGTACTAACTAACGAAATAACTTGCAGCGGAATACTTCAACCAACATCATAATAACTCTTTATTACTAGAAATAAATATTGTCTCAAATTAAGACAACTAAAACATCCTAATATAGGTGAAGATTCCTTTCCTAATATGCTCCCATTCATTTACCTAACTGTGCACACCTCCCAAGCTAGTCATCCCGTCACAGATCTATATCAAGTGGGTAACCATAATTGCCAACAAGTGGACTACGAAGCATAAATCCTTCTTCACTTTAATCAAGCGGTAATGATAATAATAATACGACTTTATAAGTCATAACTAAATCTTCTTTTCTCATTAACAATTTTTTGAACATTCATAGTTCATAAAAATCATTCAAACTATTCCTTGTAATAATAATGTAAATTTCGAAAAATGATAACAAAACATTCAAATAAAATGATTGATAAAACCATTCATTCTTTCTATTTCGAAAAGTGAACAATAAAATATTATAACCATTTTGAACTAAATTTCTCTATCAATTCAACCATTATATCAATAAACAACTTTAACACATAAAACCTCATTTTGAAAAATCTAACTACATAACGTACCTTGATCTTGCACAAATTATACTTTCACTTAGTCTTATACTTGATTGATCTCCTAACCAACCAATAATATAAAAAAAATCTAATAAGTAAATTATCACATGAACTTAAACATGAGTTCTTACATAACCAATCATGAGCGTAATATTTTTGATTAAGAAACATGAAAATCTTTTTCTTAAACCAAATAAAATTGGAATTTGAATAAAGAATACAAAACTAAAATAGATTAAGAAAAGAAGAAAGAACCTTGAGTTTGGATTCTTGAAAGTTTGTGTGTGCAAAAAATAGCTTAAGGTATCCTATCAAAGAAAAAAGAAGATAGCTTAAGGTATGGGTCGGGGTATTTATAGGAGTAGAATAGGTAGTACTTAATTTCCAAAAATTAAATATTTTGTAACCTTCACCATAAATTATGAAACTCAAGAGGAACAATCTATTCCTTTAAGGGAGTTTCAACCTAAACCTTGGAAAAATAAAAAATCACATCCAGTGGAACTCATAATAAGTGACATATCCAAAGGTACACAAACTAGATCTCAGTTAAGGAACTTTTGTGTATTTCATGCGTTCCTATCAATGACAGAACTAAGAAATCATGAAGAAGCCTTAACTGATTTCGATTGGATCACTGCTATGGAAGATGAGTTAAATGAGTTTGAAAGAAACAAGGTATGACATCTAGTTCCCTCTTCTAAAGAACAAAAAGTGATTGGCTTAAAATGGGTGTTTAGAAACAAACTAGATGAGTATGGAACTATTATAAGGAGCAAAGATAGACTCATAGTAAAAGGTTATAATCAATAATAAGGAATTGACTATGAAGAAACCTTTTCTCCTGTACCTACACTTGAGGCCATTAGAATGTTAATTGCATTTGCTGTTTATATGGGATTTAAACTGTATCAAATGGATGTCCAGTGTGCGTTTCTTATTGGCTATTTAAATGAAGATGTATATGTTGAACAACCCCCTGGATTTGAAAGTAATTATTTCCCAAACCATGTTTACAAGCTTGACAAGGCTCTTGATGGATTAAATCAAGCACCTAGGTCATGGTATGAGAGATTATCTAAGTTCCTTTTAGAGAATAATTTTAAAAGTGGTAAAGTTGATAAAATTTTGTTTCTAAAGTCGAAAGGAACTGATATACTTCTTGTTCAAATATATGTTGATCACATTATCTTTAGAGCAACTAATGAGTCATTATGTAAAGAATTCTCAAACCTCACGAGTAATGAATTTGAGATGAGTATGATGGGTGAGTTAAATTTCTTTGTTGAGTTACAAATTAAGCAAATTGAAAAAGGGATCATGATTCACCAACAAATATACATAAAGGAACTATTAAAGAGATATGGCCTCAAAACTTCAAAGATAAATCACACTCATATGGGAACTTCAACTACATTAGATGAAGATTCCATAAGAACAAGTGTTGATCAAACAAAATATAGAGGCATGTTCTCTTTTGTATCTAACTGCTAGTCGCCCAGACACAGGTTTTAGTGTTGGTTTATGTGCTAGATTTCAAGCAGATCCCAAGGAGTCTCATCTTACAACAGTAAATAGAATTCTTAGATATCTCAAAGGAATAGATGATATTGGACTTTTTTTATCCAAGAAGTGACACAATTGAGTTAAGAGGATATGTTGATGCTAATTATGCTGTAGATCTTGTAAATAGGAAAAGCACCTCAGGTATGGTTCAATTTCTTAGTCATAGTTTAGTTTCTTGGAGTACCATAAACAAAACTCTGTTGCTTTATCCACTGCTGAAGCAGAATATGTAGCTGCTACTGCATGTTGCTCTCAAATGCTTTGGATAAAATAACAACTCTATGACTACGGAATAAACTTTAATTGTGTTCTTATTTATTATGATAATACAAGTGTTATTAGTATTTCAAAATATTATGTGCATTATTCAAGAGTTAAGCATATACATACCAGACATTCCTTTCTAAAATAAAATATGGAAAAAGGTTTGATTAAACTTGATTTTTGTCAGACTGAAAATTAGATTGTTGATATACTAACTAATCCACTACAAAGAGATAGATATGAAAAATTAAGGCTCGAGTTAGGTTTACTAAAACTTAAGTAATTGTTCCTATTCCAATCCCCCATGTCTGAATTGATTTGTCTTACTTTATGTGATATTAAGTGACTATGATTAATTGCCTAAGACCATTGCAAATTAAGATGTCCAAACATAAACATGGATTCAAAGGAATAAAGCCACTCACAAATGTCACATAATATTCTCCTTATTGTTCTTATTTCATAGAAACATGCATGATTTAAAGAATGTTGATAATTAGCATAAGTTGTTCCTATAGCAGAAGTTCCTTAATTTTTTATTTTTCCATCCATAAATTAAAAAGTCCATAAACAACACAAAATCCAAAAATTCCAAAATATAGGAATCAAATTTATCAAGTCTTGATTCAAATTTTTATCTTTTCTTTTCTTTTACCTTTAATTTATCTTCTTAAATTTTATGCGTGTAACTCTTCCTTTACTGTTACATGCATCTTCCATCTTTTTCTTTATTTCCTTCCGAAACCGTGTTCCTTTAGTCGATTCATCTCCACCATTAATCATCTCCTTTACACCTTTTCGAACCACATAAAACCCAAATTTCCCTTCACAAAATGGTAAAAACCTCTCTCAATTCATCTTTTTCAAAAGCAAAAACTCCAACAAACCCTCAAATGGAAAACCCCTCTTCTCCTCCCAAAACCCTAGAAATCGAAAAATCTTAAGAAACAACAATGGCGGTAGAAGAGCAAAATTGGAGTCATCAAGGAGAAGTATGAGAAGAAGAAAACTGATTGGGGAAGATGATGAAGAAGAAACCCTAGAATCAGTTGAGAGGGAAGAAGAAGCTACGGCTGTTCTCTCCAAAGGAATTGTTGATTTTTCCTCCAAGAAAAGAGTGGAACAAAGTGATTTCAGGTATTTTTTGGATTTTATGTTGATCTAGAATGGGCCAAGAAAGTTCAATTCAATGAACTTCTTGAGATCCTAAAGGAACAATGTAACGCCCCGACCTCTAATCGTCGTTGTTAAGTTAATTAATCGATTATTAGCAGCGGAACCTAGATAGTCGGTGCGTTACCGCCGTACTTTCCATAAGGAAAATACAAGGCAACATAAAATCATAAACTTAAACATTTTATAACATGAACATAATAGAGGTCCAACATTAGTCTTAATTAATAGAAACTTAGTTACTAATCAGAGTTTTGACATAAACTTAAATTAAAACCATGAGAGTCTAGATAATCTAGATATTAATTAAATCCTCACTGCTACGCCATCCCGTTATCACCATCGGTACCTAAAACATAAAACAAAACGTCGTGAGCCGAGGCTCAGTAACATACTGCTCTAACATCGTAAATTCATTTCACATCATTTTAGTTAAAAACAGGTTGAATAGAATAAGTAAAACATTTCACAAACATATCATATCATGTTACATTATCTTCTTTATCATGTTCATCATCATATATATTTTACTTTGGTAACTTGGCTAGTACAACGGAAGGGACGTCTCCCCAAAACATCGTAACATCATAAACGGAAGGCAACCACCCGAGGACAAAAGCCCTCACTAAACGGAAGGTGGCGTTATTTGCCCAGAATGCGCGGTGCCACCCGAGGACAATAACCCTCACTAAACGGAAGGTGGTTAACCGGCCGGAAGGTACGTGCACGACCCGGGATAACAGAATACTTGCCAAGAACCGTCTTTCACTTGAATTTATCATGTTTCATTGCTTTTGAGCATATCATCATCATCGTGAATAATTATATTCATTCATTTCATCATAACATCATCATCATCATTTTATAGCATCATATCATCATAACCATCATAAAACATTTCATTTCCCGCAATCCATATATAAAACAATATTAATCATGATCATAAAACATACTTCGAAGGGGAATGCGGGTGTTAGCAGTAGACGTTACCTGAATTCCTGCTTAATAACCTTGATAGCCAGGGGAGGCTTGTAATATCCTTTATCTTCCTTAATCTATTCAAGAATAATTTTATTAATGAACGTTCGTTATTTAGCTTTTATGCCTAAATATTAGTTTATCGTTTATTAAGATCATAGCGGTTATTATAACGTCGTAAAGGTCTCCTTAAAGGTCATTATTTCTTAATCGTTAATAACTTTTTAATTAAGGTGACTCTTTAACAACTAATTAATGAAATAACTCATGTTTATATGACCTTTCGAAAACATAAAAACATAACATTATCGAGACATTAAGGTATATTACTACATGTTATATGACCTTTCGAAAACATAACATTATTCTAGTTCATAATTAATAACTAGTTAGTCGTCCATTAATTAATTAATTCAGTTTAAAGTTATAATGGATACATTAACATTATTTTAATACTATTTAGTCATTTAAAACTAACAAGTCAAGTAACTAATTATTATAAGTGAACTTAAGGATTAGTGAAGTATTCGTAACTTAAACTCAATTATAACAACAAGCTTAATGAATTATTTTTAATTAGTTTTAAACAACTCAACTAGTTTAGAAATCATGAATTATAACCCAATAATAGATTTTAGTAAATAAGTTAGGTGGTTTAATGAAACTAACTAAATCAGTCCACTAAAGCTCAATATATTAAAGCAACAAGATTAACTTAAATGATTAAACTAAGTAAATTCAGATCATAAGCCCAACATTATACTTATCTTAATAATTAAACAAACATGACTTAATAAAGCACTAAGTTAGCTTTAGTTTAACTCCTTTAGCCCAACAACAATATAATTCAGATTTAAAACTTAAGCTTATTTCTGAGTCCAAGGTTCTAGGCCCAAAACTAATATAATTAACAAAAGGAATTTAGACTTGGGTTTGGTTTTAATAAATCAGAAATTAAAAGGAGATGAGCATCACCTCTGCTACTAGGAGCAGGGAGGACGAATCGCGACTGAGGTGGACGCCGGCTTCGGTGGTCGACGGCGAGCAGCAGAAATCTCCGGCGGTGGTATCCGGCGGTTCGGCGAGCGCGGCCCGTCGGCGGTGCTGCGAGTGCAGCAGCGTCGCGTGAAGAGAAGAGGAGTGAGAGAGTGCGAAGGGGAGAGAGAGAGAATGTGAGGGTGCTGGCGCGGGTCTCCGGCGAGCTGCGCGGTGGTCGGCGAACGACACGAGGTGGGGACGCAACTGGTTTGTGGCGCGAGAGCGGCGTCGCGCGGCCGGCGGCAACCGGTGGTCGGTTGTGGGGGCGCGAAACAGAGGAGTGAGAGAATGAATTTTGGGGTTTTCTCTCTTTTTTTTTTTTGATTTCTTTTAGTTACAATTTTCCGGCGATTATTGACTGGGTTTCTGATTAGAGGGAGAAGAGAGGATGAAGGTTGTTGTTGGTGAGTTCTTGATGTTGAATTTCCATGGCTATTTATAGTGGAGTTTGGAGGTTTAAAAATCAGTGGTTGGGAGGAGGATGGTGAAGTAAATAATCTGATTTTGTTAACTTGAAGAAGCAATGGTGATGGGTTGGGGACATATCTTGACTGAAGAAGAAGAAGAGAGTTGTGATTGCATGAATGACAAATGGACATGGTTGGGTGAGGAAGAAGACACCATTAATGGGGGATTGACCATAGCTTCCTTTTTTTCTTTTTCCTTTTTATTTTCTCAACCAAAAATCAGAAATTTTCCACACTAACACCTTCAAACGTGGCTTGGTAACATTTTGGGTGAAATGTTGACATTTTGTACTTTAAGTGAATTATCAACTACATTAACCTTCTTGTTTCACTCATGAAATTGTAAATTATAAATTATTGTCATAACTTAAGTTGGTGAATTTTTATGTTGAAAATTCTATAATCATTTTATTGTACGTTGCTTAATTAGTGGAATGAATAAAATAAAATATACTCTAACTACATTATTATGTTAATTATTCACTTAAATATGTTTAAGATTTTTAGGATATTACAAACAAGGTATGAAATACCTTTTTGATATCGCATGCAACAATGCCTTGGTTCCTTTAGCTATGGATGAGTTTTGTGCAAACTTCATCAACACTGATGGAGTATGTACTACTAAAGTTAGGGGGAAGAAATAAAATTTTCCCAAAAAACTTTAGGAAAAATATAGGAAGTTCCTTGCAAAGGAACTGATCTCTATTTTAAGAGGAAAAGAATTATTACATTTCCAAATTTCTCCCAAGATGACATAATCAAATCTTTTGGGGGAATTGCTGGCCATACTAAGATTAATCACAATCTTCTTTCTCCAGTTCATAAAATACTGCTTAATCTTGTTTGGAGGACACTCATTCCTCGAACTAAAAAGAGGAACGAAGTGAGTCTCCTTGATATATGTTACATATTTTTTCTTAACCACCACATCCAAATAAACTTCCCTCTTTGTTTATCAAAAACCTTACTAATTGCATAGAAAATCGATGTGTTGTTGGCTATGGTGCTTGATCACCTCTCTTCTTTCTCACTTCAAAGTCAAGACCACTGGTTTCCTACATTGGGAATTAAACAAGGTAATATATTAAATGAAAAGACTTTGTATGGATTGGACCTCTCTGTCCAAGATGGGATTTTGACTCAAGGGAGGGTTGCATCTAGTTCCTCTCAAAAGAGAAAACCGCCAAAGGCAGTAGAAGAGGAACTAGTGGAAGTAAATCTGGAGGAACAAGTTCCTGCCCCTACTTCACCAAAGGAACAACCACCCAACAACGCAAAATTATTGCCAAAAAGCCTACCCACCCTGTTCCTAATTAAGAGAGCAGGCAAAGTTCTAGGTTGCGGATTACCAAAACTGCACCTGTTCCTTCTAATGAGGACTCACCTTTAGTCCTATCCGATGAAGAGGAGCTGCCTGCCAAATCCCCTAAGGAACCTACTCCTCCCACCTCACAAAAAATACCAATTATCCCTACTATAATTCTTTCCATCTATCCCTCTTCCTTCTATGTTCCTTCCAGTTATGAATAGATGAAGGTTGAGATGAATAAACAAAACCCTTTCTCCTCTACATCCACTGACCTTCCACCACAACCTCCATTTCTTTCCTCACTTTACACCACCTCTTCACCTTCTGTTCCTCTCACAGGAACATCAAGACCATCCCAATAAAACACCCCAGTTCCTCCACCTAAATCACCTACTAACTTTGGTTGTAAGGGAAAGAAATAAGTTCCTTTGGATGATTTTGGTTAGGTAAATGAAGTGTGTCTTCCTGCTCAACATATGATCAATTTCTACAATCACCTTCATTGGACTTTGGATGATAAAACGGATAAAATGATGGGTTTAATGAAAGTCTTTAGTGATACGATGATAGAACAACAAAAGAATATTGAGATGATGGCCAAGCAATCAACCCTTTGAAGAAGCAACTTCATGGACATCATGTTGAGGTTAGGAAGAAGTTGGAGAAAGTAGTTGAAGAAGAAGTAATCGAGGAACAAACTCGCCTTCCCTTTCTAATGTCTAGTTTATGTTTATCATAAAGGAACTTCAACTCTTTGCTTTTGTTTCTTTTTCTTCTTTTCTTCTTTTTTACTTTTTCAGAACGCACGCACGCACGCACGCATGTACGCATGCATACACGGACGCACGCACGCACGCACACACACACGCACACACTCATACACAAACAAAATGACTTTTGCTATACTTGTCTTCGTTTGTGATTTGATTGCATATTTTCTTACTTGAAATGGCTGGTATTCTATGATTAATATTTGAGCAAGTCTAACCTTTGACCTTCCTAACTTAACCATTTTTTTTGTGCTTGTTAATGGTCTTCAGGTCTTGTAAATATTAGTCTTCCCAAAATCACCAAGAGTTTGATCTTTTTGAGGATGCCAAAGGGGGAAAAGATACTAGAATAAACTAAGTTGAAAATCTTAAAAAATTGAAATAAATTAAACCATTAAAATCCTTAATCTACCTTACTAAATATTATAAGGAAAAATGTACATGAATAATCCCAACTATTGGGTATCGTCCACCATTAATCCCAACTATGACTTATTAATGAATAACACTAACTATTGCATGTACCTTCCCTCATTGCCCCGTTTACCTATTGAGGCTTGTTTAGGCGGTAAAAACATAATATTTCGAATTTCTTTTTCTTCTTTCTTTCTTTTCTCATTTTTTTATCTAAGTATTCCTCTTCTGATTTCTTTTATCTTAAAAAGAAAGTTCATCATCATCAGCATCTCCTCCTCATAAATTCATCATCGTCATGGCATTCACCATTTCATCAACTATAATAATCATAGCAGACTAGCAGTTCATCATAATTAGACATCACCACCATCATCCCATCATCTTCATAAACCCAGCATCTGAACCGCCGCCGCAAGTCCCACAACATAATCGTAATCAACCATCACCAATTTACCATCATGAACTTCACAATCAACCATCCTAATCGCCAACATCGCTGCCGCAAACATCCCTTCAGCTCCACCGCCGCAAAGATCTGCCATCGAGCCCATTACCTTTGCGCTGAACTTTTATCATCGAAATCTTCAAACTACAAGAAAAACTTCTAATTCTCTCTCCTCTTAAACCACCGCCGTTGCCCTGAACTTCTATCTTCCATCTCTCTTTTTTTTATATGTGAAATTTACAGGGTTGGGTTGAGGGGGTTGTGTTGGTTATGGATGGGGTAGTGGTGGTGGTTATGATTGTTGATAGGTTGTGATGGTTGGATTGGGTTGTGGTGATGGTGTAGGTGGGGTTGTTGTCCTGAGTGGGTTAAGTTAGAGCTGTTGGGATTGTTGTGTGGTTGGCAGAGGTGGTGTTGGTGTGGTGAGGCATGGGATGATGTGGGCTGAATTGATGGGAGATTGGCAGATGTGTGATGGTGGTATGGTTGTGATGATGGTGATTGAATTGGAGATGATGGTGATCGAGTTGGTGATGAAGATGATGATGAATTTGGATGTTTAATTGTGAAGATGATGATTGATGAATATGATAAGTCACAATGAACCAGATACCATCATGATGATTCATGATTGATGATGATGGTTTTTTTTATATTAATGGAAAATATAAAAGAAAATAAAATAAAATAAGAAGTTCACCTGTTTAGCAGGTAACAAGTTAACACAAATCATTTTGGGAAGATGATCCATATAGTTTGGATTATTCAATAATAAGTCGTTGTTGGGATTAATATTGGACGATGCTCAATAGTTGGGATTATTCCTATACATTTTTCCAAATTATAAAGTATGTTTTTCTTTATCTTTCATTTCCTTAAGTTATTTCTTATTTTATTTTCCTTAGTTTGTAACTTTGTTGTCATCATCAAAAAGGGGGAAATTATTGAACCCTAGTTTTAATGATGACAAAGGAACAAAGTTGCAAACTAAGTATTAAACTAACAAGTTGTTAAGTGAATGAATTTACAAGGTATCAATGAACAAAGCAAAGAGACTATTAAGTCAAAGAATAAATCAAGTTGGATTTTGAAGATTAAGTGAAGATGCTCAAATATTTGGTTCTGGAGTAGCATTAGAGCAAGAAGACCAAAGAAAGACTTTTAATTTCTAGTTCCTATGTAAAGGAACGAGTAAGAATGGTAAGGAACTGTGGCAATTTAGAGTGAGAATGAGCATCTGTTCCTTTGTAATGAACAGGAGAACTAGCACTGTCATATTATGTTTAAAAGAACTAACTATTAAAAGGAACTTAGACATAAGATGAAGCAGTACAACGACTAACAATATTGTTTGAGTGATTTATGCCTAGATTCTAGAAAACTGTTTTATTTAAGTTTTTTTTTTTTAAAAAAAAAAAACTGATTTTAAGATAAATCTTGTTACATAATTTTTTTTCTATTTTTATGAGATAATAAATAACCTTTTCAAAATCTTTTCTCAAAGAAAATGATATTCTAGAGAGAGAATCTTTGTCTTCTCTCTAGAAATCCAATGGAACAGTAACTTGATTAATTCTTCTGCAATTTCTTCTCAATACATTCTGTATTGTAGCCATGACAAAGAAATCAGGAGGAAATGCTCAAGGAAGTAGAAATGGGAAAGCGATTGAGAAAGTTAAAGCCACAGGTCCATTATCGGACTCACAAGCTTTGAGAACGAAGTCAATGGATGAATTATTAGGAATCGAGGCTTTGGACTTTGGATTAGGGATAGGCCAACCTATGACGCCTGGATCTTCAGTTCAGGAGTTGAAGCAACAATCAGAAATTCGCCATACCTTCCATGAGTGGCTTCAGTCCATTCACAAGAGTGTAGAAGTGACTCGCACACCAGCAGTTCGTGAAAAAGCATCTGATGGAGGTAATTCTGTTCCTATACCGTTTCAATTGGATGATGATCTTAATGTTGATCAGGAGGATCACATAGAAGGATTGAATGTAGAAAATGGTAAACATAGTGGTTTAAATGTTTCAAGCACTGTTTAATCTGAACTAGTGACTATAGAGATGGAGGACATACAAGAAGAAATTGATTTTTGGAATTCTTCCTTAGTTTGTTATTTGTTAGGTGCATATCCAACCATTCATGTCATGGAAGGATATTTTCGAAGGATTTGGAGAAATCATAGTGTGGATAAGGTGACTATGGTGAAGAGAGGAATGTTCTTAGTGAGATTTAAGGCAATGGATGCTAGGGATTATGTAATCAATGGTCATTACTTCTTTGATAGGAAGCCACTGATCATGAAAAAATGGAATCCTGACATGGATTTTGAGAAGGATGAGCTGAAAATAGTACTTGTGTGGGTGCAATTCAAGTTGAATCTGAAATATTGGGGAGAGAAATCTCTGCATAAGATTGCTAGTCAGATTGGTGATCCAATCAAACGAGATGAAGCAACAAGAAATCGTGAGAAGCTACAATATGCTCGTATCTTAATTGAGGTTAAGATAGATCATACATTCCCTGAAGCTGTCCAGTTCTGGAATGAGAAAGGTGAGCTCACTGATGATCCTGTGATATTTGAATGGTCACCTTATAATGTGTTCATTGTAAAAAGTTTGGGCATAGTGTCAATGAATGTAGAAGGAAGCGAGTCAAAAACGTATGGAGACCTAAACAACCTGCTCCCATCATATTGGAAGCACCGGTAGGGGCACAACAAGTCTTGGGCCAGGAGGTTACAAAGGTTGTTAACCAGGGGGAGATGGATCTAGAAGGCTTTCAAAAAGCCTTAAAGCCTATTAGAGTGAGAAGTTCAACAAAAGTTCCCATGCCTACTCAGAATCACTTTCAAGCTCTCATAGAAGAAGAAGGATCGCATTGCAGAACTGGTGAGAAGGAGGATATAAACAAGGGAGGAGGAGATCCTCCCATATTAAATGGATAGACTCTTGTGTTGGAATGTAAGAGGCATTAATAACACTAGAAAGCAGTTGGAGGTGAAGAAATATATTCACTCAAGTGCAGCTGGTGTTGTTAGCCTCTTAGAGACCAAGGTTAATGCCCAAAACCTTGGTAGTTTATATCAGCGAATGTTATAGGGATGGTGTTTTACATCCAATTCATCTATGATTAATAGAGGAAGGTCCTGATAGCTTGGAAACCTACAAGCTTTCACTTGAACATCTGTCAATGTTCAAAGCAATTTACTCATTGCTTCTTGAAACCTGTCAATGGAGATAGGGGTTTCTATGTTACTTTCATATATGCATTCAATGAAAGAAGGAGAAGAAAGAAGGATCCTGGCATCTGATCCATGGCTACTATGTGGTGATTTTAATTGTGTTATGTCTAGTGAGGAAAGAATTGGGGCACCAGTTAGAGAGGCTGAAATGGTAGACATCAGAGCTTGTATGATACATTGTGGTTTATAGGATATTAAAGCATCTGGTAACTTTTACACTTGGAATAACAAACAAGAGGGAGTACATAAAGTATTCTCTAAGATTGACATAATGGTTACAAACCAATCATGGTTAGATGCTTATTCTTCTGGAGAAAGATCCTTCCATGATGAAGGTGAATTTGATCACACTCCTGTAATGCTGACAATACACCCTGGCCTTAGTGGAGGAAAAAGCCATTCAAATACTTCACCATGTGGAGATCTTCTCCTAAGTTTCTGGAGATAATTAGAAGGCATTGGAGGGTAGAGGTCCAAGGGACCAAGATGTTTCAAGTTCTGAAGAAGTTGAAAAATATTAAGGTGGACTTGAGAAGATTGAACAAAGAAGGATATCAAGATATTAAGGCTGCAGATGTGAAAGCATATCATTCCATGATGGAGGCTCAACAGAGACTACATGGAAATCTGAGTAATTTGGAATATATAGCAGAAGAATTGGAGGCTTCTCAGAATTATAAAATCACACATCAATTATGTGGAATTTCTTTCACAAAAAGATAAGGCTAGGTGGATCAAGGATGGGGATGAAAATACATTCTTGTTTCACCAGAGTATTAAATCCCGGAAGCTACAGAACATGATTTATAGTATATATGATGAAAATGGGAGCTGGTGTGACACTCCAGAATCTGTCTCACATGCTTTCTTATCCTATTACCAGAAGCTACTTGGTGATAATATTGAAAGCAGAACACCAGTGATTCAGCAATTAGTGCAGGAGGGACCCATTATTACAGAGGAGCACAGGGCAATATTAAATGCTCTATACACTGAGGATGAGATCAAGAAGGCTCTTTTCTCCATTCCAGGGTCCAAAGCACCAGGTACAGATGGATATGGAACATACTTTTACAGGGATGCTTGGGTTGTCTTAGGTGAAGATATTATTGCTGCTCGTTTAGATTCTCTTCAAAGTGGAAGAATCTTGAAGGAGGTAAATACAACTGTAATCACTTTAATTCCTAAGACAACATGTCCTAAGAATGTCATAGAATATAGACCTATTTCCTGTTGCAATACATTGTATAAATGTATTACTAAGGTCCTTTGTAACAGGCTTAGATTAGTCCTTCCTGACTTGATTATGGAAAACCAGGGGGGCTTTGTACATGGTAGAAGCATAATCCATAATATAATGGTGATACAAGACTTAGTCAAGCACTATGGAAAAAAACAGACACAACCAGGGTGTTTGTTAAAAATTGATCTGCAAAAAGCCTATGACACTGTTAATTGGAAGTTTCTAGAAGAGATGCTTGAAGCTATAGGGTTCCCTTTGCAATTTAGGCTGCTGGTTATGGAGCGTGTTACAACACCCAAATTTTCTCCGATGATTAATGGAGTGATGGAAGGCTATTTTAGTTCTACTAGAGGTTTGAGGCAAGGGGATCCTATCTCCCCCCTTCTCTTTATGCTGTGTATGGAATACCTATCTCAAACATTAACTAAAATGGGAGACATAGAGAAATTTCACTATCATGCTAGATGCAAGGAAACCAAACTCACACATATGTGCTTTGCTGATGATTTGATTATGTGTTGTAGAGGAGATTATGCATCCACTTATCTTCTGTTGAGAGCCTTCAAGCTGTCCTCTATAACCACTGGATTGCAGGCAAATGTTTCTAAGTCTGCAATATATACATGTGGAATGAATCAGAGAGAACAACAAAGAATTGTGGATATTTCTGGCTTCACTCATCAACAGATGCCATTTAAGTACCTGAGGGTTCCAATATGTGCAAAAAGGATAAATGTGACTCAATGTGAAGTGCTGGTAGAAAAGATGATAGCAAAGATTAGAGCATGAAGCTCTAGGAACTTATCATATACTGCTAGAGTCCAGCTAGTTAATGCAGTATTGATGAGTATCCATCAATATTGGGCTCAGGTATTTATATCACCTCAACAGGTGCTCAAAAGAATCACACATATCTGTAGATCATTTCTATGGAGTGGGCAATACTTCACTCTTAAATATATTGCTTGGGAGAAAGTATGCACTCCTAAGAATGCAGGAGGCCTGGGTTTCAGAGATGTGTTTAAGTGGAATATAGCATGTCTTGGTAGATATGTGTGGGCAATATCTACTAAACAGGATAGTGTGTGGCTCAAATGAGTACATTCAGTGTATCGCAAAGGGGGAGATTGGTGGGATTATACTCCTACAACAAGCTCAAGTTGGTATTGGAGGAAGCTTTGACAGGTTAAGGAACAACTGAAGCAATTATTCACTCAAGTTGATTTCAGGAGCATGAGGCACTATTTAGTGAAGAAAGTGTATGAAACATTGATGGGTGAGCAAGAAAGATAACTGGGATAGAGTAGTATGAAATAGGATGAATCTCCCTAAACATAGATTCATTATCTGGTTGGCTATACAAAGTAAACTACAGACAACAACAAGATTGGCTGTGATGGGTGTAAGTAACACTGATTCTTGTCTATTGTGTGCTAGACATAAAGAAGATCATCAACATATTATCTTTAAGTGTCATTTCAATCTAGCTTGCTTGAACTATTTTAAGGATTGGATGCACTGCCGAGCACAAACAGAGGAATTACAACATCTACTTAAATGGAAACAAAATAGCGGAAGAATAAATTTCAGAAGCAGGTCTATATAGCTGGGGTTGCTGCTATGGTCTATATGATATGGCAGAGTAGAAATAAAGTATATTGGGAACAATGGGCTCCAAGTATCAATACAGTTTGCAAACAAGTGATTAGTATTGTATTACCTAAAAAGATCTATGGGAAAGATGGGGAATGGTTCCTTAGTCTGTAATGGTTGTATACCTGCAGTAGTGCCTTTCTAAGGGTGAGGGGGTCCAACCTATTTGGTTTGCCTCCCCTTTGACGGGTTTTGGTTGTAAAATGATGTTTTGTATATAATACTCTCACTTGCTTAGCAAAAAAAAATATCCTTTTCGGTTTTATGGAAAATATGTTAGAGATAATATTTTTGGTAAAAGGATTTTATTTCAGTTTTATTGATTAAAATACATTTTAATCAAATCAGATTTTTGAGTTACTTCCTAAGTTTGCTAAAGTTAAGGAAGTAGTACAGGATCCATAACCCACGTTTAACAGAGATCATGGAGACCATGGAGATCATGAGTGTCAAAGAGGAACGTGTTCCTCTAGTTAAGGAACATCATGGGAAAATATTTTTACCAGTAACACATGATTTTATCCCACGTTCTAAGTCATCACTGCTATAAATACTAATATCTAATTAAGTTCCGATTTGTGTCTAACCAAGTGATTTAGTGAGTTTAACTAAGTAAAGTGTCAGTGCCTTCATCCTCTCATAAAAGTCGTTTGTTATTCACTTTCTTACTCTATTCCATTAAGCTATTATTGACCAGTGTAATTTTGGTTTTGGGTAAAGGGACTTTAAGTGAATATCTGTAAAAGAGAAGCTTTGAGTGAAGCGAGTTAAAGTGAGAAAACTTCAAGCAAAGTTGAGAGGAACAATTGTTAAGGGAACAATTATTCAGAAACAATTATTAAGGGAACAGTTGTTCAGGAACTTGAGTTCAGGAACTGAATTTGTTGCTCATGAGTAGAATTAGGTGGTAACAAAGTTGTTTGGCCTAATTAGTGAAAGTGTTGAGTTTAAAATCTCCAGTGGTCGAGGTTGTTTCTTCTTTTTAGGCCCATGAAGTTTTTTCTCGTAAAAAAACTCCCTTGTGTTCCTTTAGCTTATTTCTTTGTTTATGTTTTATAAATCCGCAAAAAGTTACAATTATTTCTTCAACGACAATTCACCCCCTCTTGTATTGTTCCTAGTGAAATAACACCACTACGCTATTGTCTTTCTTGCCTAAATTTCAAAAAGTAGGCTGTAGCAGCACGGACAATGTAAAAACCTTCTTGCTTGCAAATTGCTTATCGTAACTTTCATCACCATCCCAGCTAGGGAATACCAAGCGAATAAATGGGGTTGATACCATAGCAACCTGATCAATCCTATAACACCCACTAACCTTTTCATTTGGAGTCAAAGCCACTATGACCTCTCCCTTTACATTTAGTCCCTTAAAAATAACATCTCACCCATGTACACTTCCCCATTCAACTCGTATAATCATGGAGCTTGAAAATTAATTGCATAGTCACCATATAGAAAATTGTGCATTTCAATTAATTATAATCAAAAGTTCAATCATTTATCAGTGTTATCTTAAAGAAAAATTTAATGACCACAATACAACATTTCTCAAAGATTTCGTATACATTTCATTTAATGGCTGCCACTTAGATCACATTTAATTGCTACCACTTAAATCACATATGATTACCAAATCACAACTTCTTCCACTATTTTACTTCCACAAGTAATTGATTGCCTCATTTCCAGAATTTTGGATATTTTTATTGCCAATCATCACAATAAATGGCTAAATTACAAGTTATAAATTCAAGAGGTATGCACAGTGGCGTATCCAGGAATTACGAGATAGGGCTACGGATGAAAAAAATCAAATAAAACAAAATACAATACTTGAGTCAATTTACGACTAAAAATTCAAATCAAAATACAATGCCAATATCAATTAATAATTTAAATTACAACTAATTTAGAACGACAAAAATACATAATTTCATTTCTCAAACAACTAAAAGGCTTTTGTGATTTTCCTCCACTTTTCTTCCAAAAAGATTCTAAACTTTTGTTTTATTTTCATCTTCCAAATCTAGTATAAGTAAACATATTATTAGATACTAATTACATTTCACAACATCTAATTTGAAATTCAACTAATTTCAATTCACAACCTCTATTTCAATTTTACAATTTCTAATCTCTAATTTTAATTCAAGTAATCTCTAATTTCAATTCAAGTAATCTCAATTCCATATTTCACAATTGCACAACATTTAAATTTCATTTTAATAATTTCTTATTTTTTCAAAATATCAATACACATCAAAATAAAAATTCTATAATTTATAAATTAGCAAAAATAAAAAAAAAATAGGAAAATGGCGACCTGAGTTCTGGCCTTCTGGAGAGTATGGCCGGTGGGCGGTGGCGTCGTGGCGAACTGCCTAACTGACGAGTGGCGAACTGCCGAACTGGCGAGTGGCGACGCGTGACTGCCGTTCTGGCCTCCGGGCTCCGGCAAACTGGCGATAAAAAGAAACTCCAGCAGTTGGTAGAGACGAAAAAGAAAGAAAGAGAGAGAAAAGAAAAGGTATGAGTTATACTGACTGTT
The DNA here is from genome assembly GCF_026745355.1 of Beta vulgaris subsp. vulgaris. Lineage (NCBI taxonomy): Eukaryota > Viridiplantae > Streptophyta > Magnoliopsida > Caryophyllales > Amaranthaceae > Beta > Beta vulgaris. The sequence continues at coordinate 30,538,219 of NC_079206.1, read as the reverse complement.
ATGGCTGAATTTTTTATAGGTTGACATTGACGCAAGGACACGATGACGCGGCGACATGACAACCTACGACACAGTGACGAAGGAAGTTGGACCTAAAAACATAGCAGGCAATGCGGAATTTGAAGCTGGAACATTAAATGAGTAACGGTCTGGCTAAATAAGGAAAGAGATTAACCAGCCATAAATTCAGCCGTTAAAGAGCGTGGGTCAAGACGTTGGCACACAAGTGAAGGAGATCGCCGTGGTTTAAGCCGAGAAATCAATGTAATAATGGATAGATTTATTGTTGTATTCGTTGGAAAAAAGCCAAAGGAAAGAAAAGGCATATAAAAGAGAGAGAGAGAGAGGTCGTTTTCATGTTTTTTACGCAACATTGAGAGTAAGACACTAGAGTGAACTTGGCATTCTTGTAAGCGACACTCAGTCACAAAGAAAGATAGTGAACGATATTAGTTTGGTGGATCTCTAACCACCCGCGGTTTTTACCAATCTTCATTGGGGTTTTCCGCGTCACCATTTTTGTGTGTTCATCCCCTTTGACTCCCCTTTGCACTCTTTCGTCGCATTGACCTTAACATTATCTGGTTGACACGTCCCATAAACTTCAATTTCATCGTTAGCGATAAATTTTAGCATAAACAATTTGGCTCCCACCGTGGGGCATAACCAGACCATCTACTATTCAAAATCTGTCAAATGGAAGAAACACCTAACCTCGAGGAAATGCAAAGGCAGTACGAGCAAATGAGAGCAGAGATGCTCGAAATGAGGCAAGTCAACGAGCGTCTAACTACTGACTTTACGACATCGCAAGAGAGGATCCAGAAATTATAAGAGGAGTTAGCATCGTCCAAGGCCTCGAAAGCCCGACGTCGAGAAAATCTGAACGACATCCCTTATATAGGGAATCTCTCTGAGTCGGATGACGAAGAGCCTGAAAATGATGAAGATCCCGAGGACGAAGAGCCCTTGAACAATGAAGGAAACGACCAAGGAGGAGAAGAAGCAAACCTTATGACGAAGCACCTGACTCAGATCGAAAAGCAGAACAGGCGCTTGATGAAGCTCATGTCCGAGCGCCCCGGAGCCCCAACACCAGGCATCGTGGAGCACCCCGACGGCTACGCAGAGTCGCCGTTCGTTGATAAGATCTCAAGACCCGTGCTCCCCAAGAAGCTCAACCTGCCAACCCTAGCTGCTACTTACGATGGTTCAACCGATCCGGGCGACCACGTCGCGCAATACAAGCAACGGATGTGGCAGGCGTCTATTCCCTGGCATCTAGTAGAGGCATGCATGTGCAAGTCGTTCGGAGCCACGCTCACCGATCCCGCTCTCAAGTGGTTGGGATCTCTCAAGCCAGGAAGCATTGGCAATTTCTCCACCCTCGTCAATAAGTTCTATGAGAAGTTTGAAGGCAGTCGCAGCCTGCAAAAGCAAACGAGCGACCTATATGGCGTCGTGTAGGGACCCAAAGAATCCGTTCGCGATTATTATAATCGCTTTAACAAAGAAATGATTAGCATTAAAAATCTTGATACTAAGATTGCTATTGAATGTTTCAGGAAAGGACTAATCTTGCGGTCGAAGCTATACAATCGCCTGACGAAGTACCCATGCCAGACGTTCGAGGAAGTCAAGTCGCGAGCATTAGCACAAATGAGGTTGGAGGAAGATGACGCCATCCTCAACACCATATCCACCCGACCTACTCCCTTTGATCGGAAGGCCTTCGTCCATAAGAAGAACAACTGTCGAAGTCACCCCTACCGCCGTTCAAACCAGGTAAACAATGTTGCTAACATTGCAGAAAGTGCAGGTAACGGCATGAGGACGGAGTCGCCGGCCTTCCCTGCCTTAGATTCCTACGGATTCTCCGTCGACGTCGGAGGCGTTGTGAATGCCTTAGCTAGAATCGGAGCGCCAGTTCGTTGGCCGAAGAAGAGCGACCGCCCGAGGCGCAAAAAGATCAGTCAAAATGGTGTCAGTTCCATCATGATCATGGGCATAAGACGGAGGAGTGCATTGCGTTGCGACACGAAGTCGCGTTCATGCTCAATAATGGGCATCTTAAGGACCTTCTGAGCGACAAAGGCAAAGCGTCCTTTGGAAAAAAATACTGCGCAATCCGACCCTCCTGCGTCGCCCGCACACGTAAAGGTAATTAACGTCATTTCTGGTGGATCTGATGTATGTGGACTAACGTATTCCGCAGTCAAAAGGCTAGCAAGAGAGGGTACCCCTCGTCCGCCGTTTATAAATCTTGCAGGTCAGCCGAGGAGCGCAAGCTCGAAGCGATGGCCATAACCTTTGATGATGACGACGTCTGCGACGTGGAGCATCATGACGGATTAGTCATATCCCTTACTGTCAACAACTGCCTGTTGAAGCGAGTGTTGTCGATGGGGGCAGCTCAACCAACATCATATTCAAAAGCGCCCTCGAAGGTATGGGTCAGTGTGATAAAGATATTACTAAAAAATCTACTGTTTTAGTAGGTTTCAGTGGAGAGACCCAGCATACTGTCGGGGAGATCACGCTGCCGACGCTAGCCAAAGGCGTCAACCTCCCGACCAGATTCAACGTCGTAGATTGCCCGTCAGCATACAACATCATTCTAGGTACCCCATGGATACACAAGATGAAGGCCGTCCCTTCAACCTATCATCAGTCGCTGAAGTTTCCTACCAAATGGGGGGTCCAAGAAATAAAGGGCGAGTAGAAGTCTGCGAGGGAATGCTATAGTTCGTCGCTCAAGCCCCCAAAGGCAGCTATCTAGCAATTAAAGGATGGGTCAGCACCCGACGCGCCCAGCGAGCAGGACGTGGATGAAGTAATGCTCGATCCATCCATCCTCGATCGCGTCGTTCAAATCGGAGCGACATTGTCACAAGAGGTACGAGGTCAGTTAATTGATTTCTTGAAAGCTAACCAAAATTGTTTTGCTTGGTCCCATGAAGCTATGACAGGTATCAGTCCTGACGTTATCACGCATAAGCTCAACGTTGATCCCGCTCACAAGCCTGTGAAGCAGAAAAGACGTAAGTTCGCTCCCGAAAGGAACCAGGTCATCAACGATGAGGTCCAGAAATTGATCGATACCGGAAAGATTCGCGAAGTAAAATACCCAGATTGGTTAGCTAACGTCGTCGTGGTCAGCAAAAAGAACGGAAAGTGGAGAGTCTGCATCGACTTCACAGACCTAAACAAAGCATGTCCTAAGGATCCGTTTCCTCTTCCTCATATAGATGCAATGGTCGACGCGAGGCCGGTCACGAGCTTTTAACGTTCATGGACGCGTATTCCGGGTACAACCAAATATTGATGCATCCGGAGACCAGGATAAGACGCGTTTGTCACGATAAAGGTATATATTGTTACAAGATTATGCTTTCGGTTTGAAAAATGCAGGTGCCACGTATCAGCGACTAGTTAATCAAATGTTTAAAGACCAACTGGGTGACACCATGGAAGTGTACATCGATGATATGCTCGTCAAATCCAAGCAAGCGACGATCACATTCAACACCTGTCGGAGGCTTTCGCGTATTACGAAGGTATGGCATGAAATTAAATCCTACTAAGTGCACCTTTGGAGTGTCCGCAGGAAAATTTCTAGGGTACGTCGTGACGCAGCGGGAATTGAAGCCAGTCAAGATCAAATCAAAGCCATCATCAACATTCAGTCCCACGAAGCGTCAAGGAAGTACAAAAGTTGACCGGTCGCGTGGCCGCACTAAATCGTTTCATATCCCGGTCATCTGAGAAGTGTCATCTGTTTTATGACGTCCTGAGAAAGAACAAGGGCTTCGCATGGACGCAACAACATGAAGATGCGTTGCAAAAGCTGAAAGAACTATCTGGCGACGCCGCCATTGCTGTCAAAGCCAAACATCGGGGAAACGTTGCAGCTTTATCTCGCGGTAAGTAACGTGTCCGTCAGCGCTGTCCTGACGCAGGAGGCGGAGAGCCAACATCTACCAATTTACTACGTCAGTAAGTCTCTGCTAGACGCGGAGACCAGGTATTCTTCATTAGAAAAACTCATCTTAGCTTTAGTCGTAGCTGTTAAGAAGCTTAGGCATTATTTTGAAACACATACTGTAGTCGTAATGACTAATTATCCTATAAAGTCTGTTTTGCGACATCCGGAATTGACAGGTCGCATGAGCAAGTGGGCAATAGCACTCAGCGCTTACGATATCCAATTTCATCCAAGGACTGCCGTCAAGTCACAAGCTTTGGCAGATTTTGTGGCGGACTTCAGCCCAGAGCTAGAGAAGCTCGCAGACGACGAGGTTGCAAGGATTAACCAAGTAAACGACGACTGCTGGATATTGTTCGTCGATGGGTCCTCTAATTTTCGTGGCGCAGGTCTAAACATTGTGCTAAAGTCACCACAGGGGGGCAAGATACTACGAGCCATTTGCTGTGAGTTTAGAGCGACGAATAACGAAGCCGATTACGAGGCACTCATAGCCGGAATGACGTTAGCAGAAGACATGGGAGCGAAAGCGTTGAAAGTCTTCAGCGATTCACTGCTGATAGTCAGCCAAGTCAAAGGCGAATTCGCAGCAAAAGACTCTAAAATGGCCATGTATCTGGAAATAGCTCAGAGTGAAAGTAAAGTATTTAATTCGTTTGATATTTTGCAGATACCTAGGGATCAAAATACACAAGCGGATGCGTTGGCCAACCTCGGATCTTCTTTAAGGGACGTTTCGTTCACGTCCGTCCCTTTTGTTCACTTGACAAACCCTGCCATCGCTAAAAATATTGGAGACGCTGTCGCACCTACGACCGACCAACTTTGAGACAGTCGTGGGGTCGTCAATAATATAGGCGGTCCCCCGTCAGCAAGTAATCCCGACGATGACGAGGTAAGTGTCAGTTGGACAAAACCATTTTATGATTTCCTTGCTAACGATTTACTCCCAACAGATAAGGCGGAGGCACGCAGCATACGATTCAAGGCGTCGCGATACGTCCTCATTCAAGGAGTACTCTTGAATCGGTTCGCCGCAGGCCCATACCTACGTTGTTTGGAAAGGGAGCAGTGGGGGCAAGTCCTGAAGGACATGCACGATGGCACTTGTGGGAATCACTCAGGAGGGCGCAGCTTATCTAATAGAATATTGCGCATGGGCTATTATTGGCCGACAATGAGGAAGGACGCAACGAGGTATGTCGCCAAATGTGATAGTTGTCAACGACATGCAGGTATGACGCACAAACCTTGTGAACCTTTGCATCCTACCCTAACACCTTGGCTTTTCATGAAGTGGGGCATGGACATAGTTGGTAAGTTACCTCCAGCCCCAGGACAGAAGGTCTTTATGTTGGCACTAACCGACTATTTTTCTAAGTGGATTGAGGCAGGATCTTTTCAGCATGTACGTGATAAGGAAGTGATCTCCTTTATATACACTAACATCATTTGCAAATTTTGTAACGCCCCGAAAATTAATAACCTCATTTAAACACATGTACTTATAATTGGTAGCGTAAACTAGAAAATTAAACCTGTGGGTTATGGGCCCACTAATATAATAATTAGCTTAAATAGTCTTAGAGACTATAATTCTTAAAACTCACCAATATTAGTTATAATAATGATATAATCTTCCTAGCCCATAAGATATAAAATACAGACAACAACATTGATACACGAGATCCATCCTGAACTCTCTCTCTTGCAGTGCTTCTAGCTTGAGCTTACGAACCCTTACTATTAGTGTCATACTAGATTCTTTAACACTCATTAGCAAAAGCCGTTTTACCAACGATCTTTCAACTGTCTGACCATACCTAAAACATAAAAGCAAAACGTTATGAGTCGAGGCTCAGTACAAACTACCCCGGCAACGTAAACTCATTTCAACTCATTTTATTTGCAAACAGGGAGGAAGAATAATTCAAACATTTGCGAAAACAATATTCATTCACTTCACTTTAATAGTCCATGATTCCATTTCATCAGTTTTTACTCTGGTTGATGTACATCAGTCAGTGCTGGGACGTCTCCCAGTATGTGTATGCACCACTGTGCAAGGGCCTTGGCCCGGGCATTACCTACACCCAGTAAACAGTAGTGGGCCAGTGCCCCAGTAAACAGTATCGGGCCAGTGCCCTAGTAAACAGTACGGTACGTGCACGACCTTCAGTCAGTCAGTAGGTACAACCAACCAGTTCTTTCACTTTACTTTATCATGTTACATTCCTTTTTACTTTAACAGTGATCAGTGAATTTCAGTAACTCAGTAACTTCAATTAATATTTTATAAACAATGTCATTTCAGTGATCAGTATGCTTCTGTAACTCAGTATCTTTCAATCATATAAATCTCAGGATACGTAATCAAAACATGTAATAATCCCGCAACTCAAAAACACATGTTCATAAATCGTCATCTCAGTAGCATTTTAAAAAAAAAACGCATTTCAAAGGAATTGCGGGTACCAGCAGTAGTTGTTACCTTGATTGCAGAATAATAATAATAATAATCCTCTTCTTATGTCCTTGATATCGTCCTTACTGAGCTCCGAGGAACGAGTTCTTTTATGTTTCAAAACGAGTATTTTTTTATAAGTTAGTAAATTAATAGAACATATTAGTATTAGTGCTCTTTAAGTGTGATTCTTAGTTTACAATATTATTTATGAAAGTTATATAATCTAGCTTATTTCGCGGTTACGTAATACGTTGAAGTTATACTAGCTTATCCAAAAATCTTTATACTTAGTTCTATAGATATTATTTAGAAATCATGTTAAAAAATATTACTCATATTTTATTCCCATTAAATAGTGACAATTATATAAGTGAGCCAGTTATTAAAATTATAAGTGTTATAACTTTTAAACTAATTTAGGAGTATATATTAAAACATGTTATAACTTAAATAATTTAAAGTTTGACTATCTATGTTTTTATAGGACTAACCGTAAATAGTATTTGCTAAACTTAGCTAACCTATAATTTATAAGTGACTTAACTTAGTTATAAGCTTGCATCATTAACACTGTTATTACTTAGCCATAAGGATTTAATAAATTTGAAAATTAATATACAAAGTCAATGTTCAATAAAACCAAAGTAAAACTCACCCAAATAAAACAACACACACGCAGGGGAGAACGAGAGTCTTCGACGTCGGGACAGGAGGACCGGCGAGTGGGCAGCGTTCCGAGGCGGAGAAGGGCGACAGGAGGCCGGCGAGTGATGATGGGTGGTGGTACAGTAGTGTCGCGTAGAGGAGAGAGAAAGATAGGCGTGCAGGGGGATTCGAGGAAAATGCGAGTAGGGAGGGGAGATGGTGGGTGCTGGTGGCGCGGCTGGGACGGCGTTCCGCGGCGGAGGAAAAGTCGGCAGGTGGAGGCAGAGAAGGTAGAGATGATGGGTCGTGGTGTGGTGGTGTGTGCGTCACGAAGAGGAGAGAGATTGAGGCGGGTGTGGGGGGGAACGATAGGAAAGAGGTGTGGCGTGGGGGTGGTGTCGCTGCCACTGCGGCGCAGCCTTGGCGGTGCTGTAGGCTCACCGGTGCTGGTAGAAAGGTGGGGCTATGGTTGTTGTATGGTGGTTGTAATGGTGGTCGAAAACAGAGGAGGGAAAAGATTGAATTTTTTGTTTCAACTCTTCCCATTGATTGTATTTTTCTGTATTTTGTTGTTGATTTTGTGATTGAGAAACTCAACCATTCTTCCCTATTTATAGAGGAATTCCCATCTCAGTAGATGAATTTCAGAATTTTAAATTACCAAAACCATTCAAGAAAACAAGTGGCTAAATTCAGGGGTTTTGAGAAAACCAGTGGATTAAGGGTGGTTGAGAGGGTGAAAACTCAATTAAATTTACTGAGATAGTTTTTGACTTTGTTAAGAAATCTCCATTCTTGTCCTTCCACGTATGGAGGAGGAAGAAGATGGAGTTATTGCTTTTCTTTTCATTTGTGTTTTAATTTTCTGATTTTTGGAGAAGAATAGTGTTAGGCCTTTTTGTTTTGTTTGGGCTTCAAAAGGTTTAGGCATTGGGCATTGGGTCCATCAGAATTTTGCTAACCTTAAGTCTTACATTATTTACAAGATTTATGCTAGGACTTAGAATTTTAATTTATGAACTTTGTTATCCTAAAATTATTAAACAACATATCTTAGAAATTAACTTAGAAATTTTTATTTACTAAAATTAGTTCACTGTTAGTTTAATCATTAAGATTAGTTATTAATTAATTAAGAGTAAAACTTGGGGTATTACATCCTTCCCCTCTTAGAAAAAGTTTCGTCCTCGAAACTGGAGCTCAGTTAGAACCTAAATCATTGATAATAAACATTCATATAAAACTTCATTCCATATGGTATATGCGTAATAAGCAATGTCATAAATCGTTTCATCAAATAAACATTCAGATCATGCAGTATCATATAACTCTCAATTAGAGCATTCATTACAAAAAGATCATATCACCCTAAGAGAAAAGGTGGGGATATTTCGTTCTCATTTGTTCCTCTATTTCCCACGTAGCCTCAGAGGTCAAGTGGTTAGCCTATAGAACTTTCACCATTTGGATCACCCTACTTCTCAGTTGTTCGTTTTTCCTTACGATCAAGTATTTCAATTGGTTTCTCCTCATAGGTCAAGTCGTTTCATAGTTGCAAAGGTTCATGTCTGATTATATGGCTCGCATCTAGGACTTATTTTCGCAACATCGACACATGAAATACATTATGGCCTTGTCTAAGTCAATCCGTAATGCTAATTCATTCATACTATCATAGGTTATGCTAATAACATCACAACATACCTTTAACTTTCATCTTGAGGCTAATTAACAATACACATGTTGATACGCTGGTATTACCAAAAAAAAAATCTCATATAACAGGAACTTTTGCGAAACTCAATCCACTCAGTTCATATCATTTTCAGGTTTGCACACGAGATTATAGAACCCCATGGTAAGCATTACGAACTTAAACCAAATCATCATGCCTTTTTGTAATACATACGACTTATGTTATTCTTCTAACTATTTCGCGTATGAAAAGTCAACTATCAACATTGACAGATCTCTTACTCATAAGTTTCATTTTATTTGGCTATTAAGGAACACCTTACTATTGATGAGCTGATTAATAGACCGTTTCCCACAAATGATATGGTAAAACTTCCTTCTTACCATCGTATTACAAAACATCTATCAATGATGCATCATATAAGATAAAGCTTAAGTTCTTGTACCAACTTTTCCACTATGTTATTATTAACTTCTTCGTCAATGAAGTCTCCACATCTCAATAATTACATAATGTCACAATGCACATTGAATTCCCAAAACTTTATTTGCATAACCTCTAGTATCATACAAGGGTCCACCAATTAAATTTCCATTTATTAACTTAACTTATCATTAGTTATAATTTCTTCTCCTTCGCTCGGTCACTAGTATTTAATGAGCTCAACGTTCATTGCGTATATCCTTTCTTAACACGCCTACAATCCTCAAAAAAAAAATCCTCCTACAAATAGGGTACTTGTTTTACTCATCTTGTACCATTTTCTAATGTGCACACATCATTAAATAATATGACAGCTTTGTCCACTCAAGTCGCCATACTTATTCTAAGATATACTATTTCCAAAGATATTTCGGTTGCTTAAATTCATCCACGACATATACTCTCTTTCACAAGTTCTGTTTTAGGAAGTTCTTATGATGAAGCTGCCAAAGAAATTGCCCTCTACAAATAACTTAGCTATACTTCCCTTTGACCTCTATATCCCAAAGATTTCTATTAAATATGGAGTGAGTTCATACACCACATAAGGAGGAGATTAAATTTTGTATCATCTTTTTCACTGTGGTATATTTATTTTTTTCCCTTGATTGAGTCTCTAGACCTCATCAGGCACATAATCCAAATTAATAATATCCACCATTATGTCTTTATAATACACCATTTCATACTTCATCCACCAACCCAACAGAAACTTTAACTCAAAATTTTCCTGTAGTAGCTTGTTTTCTTTTTCTCTCAGTCACCAATCTTAACCGTTCCTTGTGTATATACATCATTTCATAAACAAAAATTTATCCTTGTCCCTTAAATAATAATATCACTCAAAACTTCTCAATCTCGATTTCCTTTACATATCCTCCATTAAGTCGTCTTCTCAAATTGATGCCATCATAATGTATTCCTCAATCACTTCTTTATCTAGTATCTTATTCTTAATTGTGCAAGAATCTAATTGTACAATCACAAACCCACTTCTCAATGGCATTTTGTATTCACTTTCTTCTCACTTGACATTTTCTATCACACATTCCAACAAGGTAATTTGTAACATCACAATTTATCTAATATTCAAACATTGTAACATCTTGCCTGAAATCCCCAAAATATGCTTATCTCAATAATGCTCGTTTATAACTTCTTCAAATAAAACATCCTTATATCATACTTATCCCCAGAGTATGACTTTCATGCTTCACCCATCAATTTGAGACATAGTTCTAATCTAAATGCCTAACAATAATCTATCTCCATCATAATGTAATCCTACTTTTAAACTCAAACTCTCTTTGTAGAAGTAATCTTCGTTTACCTTTAACCCCCAAGGAGAATCTTAAACCTCTTTATTTCTAAAGTTACAAAACCAAAAATTATTTCAGAAACCTCCGTATAATAAAGTCACTACTAAGATTACTATGGGGATAATACCATTAGCCTTAAACGTAAGTTTAATTTGTGGGAATTATTAAGCATCAAACTATATCATCCAGCCAATTATTCACTAATACTTCTAAATTTCGATTTCTTACTTGGAGGTCCCTAATATCAACTAAAATTATCATCATAACCCCAAAGTTAATCGCTTATTTTTCCGCAATGTAACATATTTCAAACCAAGTCCTTAATTATCAAGCGTTCAAGTTCCTAATTCCCTAATACTCTATCAACCCAAATGGTTTGATTCATCACAACTTCAAATCCCTCCGCATTTCTTTTATATATCTATTACAGTATCTCAATAATCACATCAACATTGTCAAAGAATAGAACTTTAAAACACAAAAATCCATGTCACAGTAAAAGGTTTCAAGCACTTACTTTTCTAAATTACTTTTTCTCATGGCTTCTAAATGCTTACTCCCCAATTGTATCCATGTAGTCACATTTTCATGTACCACATTTCTATTCCTTCGAAATAACACTTTAATCTAACCTCTTGAGTTAATGCTCCTTTCATAGTCATAATTTCGTTCTTCAATCTATAACACCGAATATAAGTTTGCATCATAAAATGACGTACTTTGACCTTTTCAAAGCTCAAATCTCAAGTCATGTTGATTATTTCCTAACTTCTCAAGTAGAAATCATAATTTCCTCTAAATTTTTTTCGAATCCCAAAATCATTGTATATATAAAAAAAAGTTCAATCTAAATTATCGTATAGTATTACTCCAAGAAATAATGTCTATAATACGCCATAACATTAGCCCTAGAATAATCCTTCATCAGATTCTTAATATATCATCCAAAAGTAATATAATCCTATCCACCAAAAAAAATCTCCAAATATTCCTTAACTTGATCCCAACATATAGTCACTCATGCCTCAAAATATTATTCATAATTTATAAGTCCCTAATGCCCAAATAGTTATTAATTAATCCACGAACCACTTAGCATCTAATTTTTCACATAATTCATATCCAGGCAAGGACCTTATAATCTCCATTCAATGTTTCATATCTTAGACTATCAACCCAATTAAACTCGTTTCAATTTCCAAATATTTCCTCAAAAGGTCATACTTCTAATTTTAAACTCAAGTGACCCAAATAGTCATCTAACACACCTCAATTTTCTCAGCGTCTAATTCCCAAAAGTGTTCATACCCGGGCGATGCTACGCACTTCCGGCCGGTTTCAGCTCTGATACCATCTGTAACGCCCCGAAAATTAATAACCTCATTTAAACACATGTACTTATAATTGGTAGCGTAAACTAGAAAATTAAACCTGTGGGTTATGGGCCCACTAATATAATAATTAGCTTAAATAGTCTTAGAGACTATAATTCTTAAAACTCACCAATATTAGTTATAATAATAATATAATCTTCCTAATCCATAAGATATAAAATACAGACAACAGCATTGATACACGAGATCCATCCTGAACTCTCTCTCTTCCAGTGCTTCTAGCTTGAGCTTACGAACCCTTACTATTAGTGTCATACTAGATTCTTTAACACTCATTAGCAAAAGCCGTTTTACCAACGATCTTTCAACTGTCTGACCATACCTAAAACATAAAAGCAAAACGTTATGAGTCGAGGCTCAGTAACAAACTACCCCGGCAACGTAAACTCATTTCAACTCATTTTATTTGCAAACAGGGAGGAAGAATAATTCAAACATTTGCGAAAACAATATTCATTCACTTCACTTTAATAGTCCATGATTCCATTTCATCAGTTTTTACTCTGGTTGATGTACATCAGTCAGTGCTGGGACGTCTCCCAGTATGTGTATGCACCACTGTGCAAGGGCCTTGTCCCCGGGCATTACCCTACACCAGTAAATAGTAGTGGGCCAGTGCCCCAGTAAACAGTATCGGGCCAGTGCCCAGTAAACAGTACGGTACGTGCACGACCTTCAGTCAGTCAGTAGGTACAACCAACCAGTTCTTTCACTTTACTTTATCATGTTACATTCCTTTTTACTTTAACAGTGATCAGTGTATTTCAGTAACTCAGTAACTTCAATTAATATTTTATAAACAATGTCATTTCAGTGATCAGTATGCTTCTGTAACTCAGTATCTTTCAATCATATAAATCTCAGGATACGTAATCAAAACATGTAATAATCCCGCAACTCAAAAACACATGTTCATAAATCATCATCTCAGTAGCATATTAAAAAAAACGCATTTCAAAGGAATTGCGGGTACCAGCAGTAGTTGTTACCTTGATTGCAGAATAATAATAATAATAATAATCCTCTTCTTATGTCCTTGATATCGTCCTTACTGAGCTCCGAGGAACGAGTTCTTTTATGTTTCAAAACGAGTATTTTTTATAAGTTAGTAAATTAATAGAACATATTAGTATTAGTGCTCTTTAAGTGTGATTCTTAGTTTACAATATTATTTATGAAAGTTATATAATCTAACTTATTTCGCGGTTACGTAATACGTTGAAGTTATACTAGCTTATCCAAAAATCTTTATACTTAGTTCTATAGATATTATTTAGAAATCATGTTAAAAAATATTACTCATATTTTATTCCCATTAAATAGTGACAATTATATAAGTGAGCCAGTTATTAAAATTATAAGTGTTATAACTTTTAAACTAATTTAGGAGTATATATTAAAACATGTTATAACTTAAATAATTTAAAGTTTGACTATCTATGTTTTTATAGGACTAACCATAAATAGTATTTGCTAAACTTAGCTAACCTATAATTTATAAGTGACTTAACTTAGTTATAAGCTTGCATCATTAACACTGTTATTACTTAGCCATAAGGATTTAATAAATTTGAAAATTAATATACAAAGTCAATGTTCAATAAAACCAAAGTAAAACTCACCCAAATAAAACAACACACACGCAGGGGAGAAGAGAGTCTTCGACGTCGGGACAGGAGGACCGGCGAGTGGGCAGCGTTCCGAGGCGGAGAAGGGCGACAGGAGGCCGGCGAGTGATGATGGGTGGTGGTACAGTAGTGTCGCGTAGAGGAGAGAGAAAGATAGGCGTGCAGGGGATTCGAGGAAAATGCGAGTAGGGAGGGGAGATGGTGGGTGCTGGTGGCGCGGCTGGGCGACGGCGTTCCGCGGCGGAGGAAAAGTCGGCAGGTGGGAGGCAGAGAAGGTGAGAGATGATGGGTCGTGGTGTGGTGGTGTGTGCGGCTCACGAAGAGGAGAGAGATTGAGGCGGGTGTGGGGGGGGAACGATAGGAAAGAGGTGTGGCGTGGGGGTGGTGTCGCTGCCACTGGGGGCAGCCTTGGCGGTGCTGTAGGCTCACCGGTGCTGGTAGAAAGGTGGGGCTATGGTTGTTGTATGGTGGTTGTAATGGTGGTCGAAAACAGAGGAGGGAAAAGATTGAATTTTTGTTTTCAAATTCTTCCCATTGATTGTATTTTTCTGTATTTTGTTGTTGATTTTGTGATTGAGAAACTCAACCATTCTTCCCTATTTATAGAGGAATTCCCATCTCAGTAGATGAATTTCAGAATTTTAAATTACCAAAACCAATCAAGAAAACAAGTGGCTAAATTCAGGGGTTTTGAGAAAACCAGTGGATTAAGGGTGGTTGAGAGGGTGAAAACTCAATTAAATTTACTGAGATAGTTTTTGACTTTGTTAAGAAATCTCCATTCTTGTCCTTCCACGTATGGAGGAGGAAGAAGATGGAGTTATTGCTTTTCTTTTCATTTGTGTTTTAATTTTCTGATTTTTGGAGAAGAATAGTGTTAGGCCTTTTTGTTTTTTGGGCTTCAAAAGGTTTGGGCATTGGGCATTGGCATGGTCCATCAGAATTTTGCTAACCTTAAGTCTTACATTATTTACAAGATTTATGCTAGGACTTAGAATTTTAATTTATGAACTTTGTTATCCTAAAATTATTAAACAACATATCTTAGAAATTAACTTAGAAGTTTTTATTTACTAAAATTAGTTCACTGTTAGTTTAATCATTAAGATTAGTTATTAATTAATTAAGAGTAAAACTTGGGGTATTACAGATTTGGTGTCCCCTCCGAGATAGTATGCGACAACGTGTCGCAGTTCATTAGAAACGAAACAAGGCGCTTCTGCGATGAGTGGGGCATAGCGTTGCTAACGTCAACGCCAAGATACCCGCAAGCTAATGGACAGGACGAATCCAGCAACAAAGCGATCATTGACTCTTTGAAGAAACGGCTCACAACCAAGAAAGGTAAATGGGCGGAGGCGTTGCCTTCCATCTTGTGGGCTAATCGTACGACACCACGCACCGCCACCAGACAAATCCCGTTCTCATTAGTCTATGGTTGCGAGGCTGTCTTGCCAACAGAGGTGAGCGTCCCAACTGCGAGATACAGCCTAGTGATAAGAGGTTTTTAGTGTGTCGTTCAGGCACTAAGAACCGCTTTCCAAACAATATTTATAATCCTAACAAGCAACTACTAAGGGAATAGTAAGTGCAAGTCAAGGGTCGATCCACAGGGAAAATGGGATTGATTAGAGTCTATCTAGTCTAGACTACCTAATTGAAAGGTATTTGGGGGTTTGAAAGATGTTTGGTAACAATTAAGACTATCTAACAACTAGAGCAAGCAAATATCACGAGTTTAAATATCAAATAAAAGACACTAGAGTTAAGGTTACTAGTATGAATAAGAACGGATGATGATTGTTAATGCGATTGCGAAGCAACAAAGACGATTATGCAAGGTTTAGTTTCCCTCTAAATTACTTGAGTCCTCTCTCGAATGGTTCTCAAGATTAATCACCCAATCAATCAACTAAATCCTCTCTCGAATGGTCTTTAGTTAATTGATAAAGAGATTCAATAAGTTTGGAAAACCCCTAATGAAGGATCCCCTTAATTTCCATCCAATATCTTGGTATAGAAATTAAGTTGATTCTTGGGGATGATAAAAGAGTTCAAAATCCGATTTAAGAACGTTTGAAATCAAAATACCAAAGTATAAATGTAATCAATATATATCCTAAGGTCTCAAAACACCAAGATCAATGCATAAACTTCTCAATACATCACAATCACATCAACATCATAATCAAAACCCTAATTCATACTTTCACCCTAACCCTAGATATGAAACTACTCACTAATCATGGAGTTTAAGCAATTAAACATAAAATCTATGACTAATCTAAGGTTAAACATGATTAAGAAATTATTAAACTAATATAAATCACAATTATTAAACAAAGAGAATGAAGATCTAAAATAATCTGAGAACATAAACAAACACCAAGAGAATGAATTAAAAAATGAAACTTTGAATTGAATTGAATTGAATGAAAAGTACCTTGAATGTAAATCGAATCACAAACTATGATCACTAATCTCAATTATCAATGGAAACTAAAGTGTTTTCTCTCTAATACAAAACCCTAAAATATTCTGTAAAAACTCGAATGAAAGCGTAAGTCTCAAACTAAAAAGGAAAAGGGGTTTAATGATCGAAATTTCTATTTCGGAACGCATGGTGCGGGCGCACCATAAGGAGGTGCGGGCGCACCATGCTAAGGTGCGGGCGCACCAGACCTCAGGTGCGGGCGCACCATGCTAAGGTGCGGGCGCACCAGACCTCAGGTGCGGGCGCACCTGAGTCTTTTGCCTCAAGGTGGAAATCCCCCGTCAAAAGGTGCGGGTGCACAAATGGGCAGATGCGGGCGCACCTGGTACAGGTGCGGGCGCACCACATGTAAGGTACGGGCTCACCTAAGTTTCTGCCTCAGCCTGGATTTATCCGTCAAAATGTGCGGGCGCACATGTAGTTGGTGCGGGCGCACCAGACGCAGGTGCGGGCGCACCTTGTGCTTGGTGCGGGCGCACCAATGTCGTCTGTTTTGTGCTCCAGAATTGGTCGATGGTGCGGGCGCACCAGTAGCTTGTGCGGGCGCACCATCGTGTGCGGGGCATACCAAGCGCACCTCATGCTACCTCTCAGCCTCTAGCTCGTTCCCTTGTGCCATGCCTCACATTTTTCGGCCCCGAAAAGGGTAATACCTGCAATAGAAACACGAACAAACATGGTGAAAGCATATGTGCTAGAAATTCGATCAAAATAGATCGAAAATCTAGCTAAATGTCACTATGATCAAGTATGATCAAGTGAATGAAATAGAAGGGAAAAGTGAGGAGAAAGAAGGAAGAAAAGGAGGAAAAGGGAGCTAAAACAAGCCAAAAGAAAGTCATAAAGTGCGTTAGAAACACACTTATCAAACTCCCCCAAGCTTAGCGTTTTGCTTGTCCTCAAGTAAACCAAGAATGAGAATGAAGGAATGAAAAAGAGAAGGAGAATAAAAAGAAAAGAGAAAAATGCAACAAACTAACCTATATGCTCTAAATGCAAGGTTACAAGCATGACATGCAAGCTAAATGAGTTCATAGCAAGATTTAGGAGACCAACCAAACACAAGAGGGAAGATGATTAGGAAGACAAGAGTGACTCTAAGGTCTCAATCCACCGATCAACCGAGTCTTTTTGAAAGAAAGCTTTCCAAGAATGATTTCTCACTCTTCTCCACTTCCAAGACCCAAGTTTGACTCCTCCCTAGGGATGCTCAACCATAATTGCTCGCCTCTACCATGTTTTGATGACCCTCATCATGACTTGCACAAAATCTCACCCGCCACTACTAAATAGATCAAGTCCAATCTAGAAGTCAAAAGGGACTTTGTTAAGGTTGTAACGGGGCTAGGTTAGGGGTGTGGATTATATTCTAGGAATGTGGTGCAAAAAGGGTAAGTGGAGTACAAACTAGGGGTAAATACTCCCCCAAGCTAGTCCTAACACTATTCTCAATTAAAAACTCTCACACATAACCTTGAATTTCACTTGTTTCTTTTTCACTTTGTGAACTTTTTCATTTTTCTCATCAATTTGATCTTTCTTTCTTTTCATTTTCAATAATAAACCAAATCAAACAATAAGAACTTTCTTTCTTTTATTTCTTTTGTCTTTCTTTTTCACAAAATTTTTCAACTTTTGCTATCATACAAGCACGTAACTCTCTTTCAACAAGACTTAATATCAAAACCACTTAACTCAACAAAAACTACACATGTACTCCACTTTGGGGAAAGTTTGGCCATGACTCATTATGTGGGTTAAGCAAAAATAGGATAGAAAGGCTCAGATGGGTTGAGGAGCGAATATTATGCAGGTATTCAAGCTTTTGGCTTTGTAGCTCCTATTACTAGCAAAAGAAACGCCCTAAATCATTCTCCTAGAGGCTCGTCTTATGTAATCTTGGGGAGCTAAAATGCAAGTCACAAGTTAGGCGATCAATGGTGAGGGTTGTGAGTGAGTCTTACGAGGTTCTTGGCCTCCTTCGGGATTCATCGCACAAGGGGCAAGGCAATCCATTCATCCAACTCGCCTAATTTCAAAGAGACTCTACCAAAAGTTATCGGTTTCAAGAGACGCCTAAAGTCACAACAGGGCTTCCAAAATCATCAAGTCTAATATAAGGAAGGTCTTCCAATCAAGTCATGAACTCTTTAGCCACAAATCATGCATGCAACCAAGCTATCCTAAATGCAGAAAAAAAAAAAAAAGAATAAAAGAGGAAAATGTTTTTTTTTTTATTATAAAAATATGCAAAGCAAAAGCAAAACAAAACTACCAAAGCAAAGCTGTACAGGTGAAGAGAAGTCAGCGGGTGGGGATGTCAAAACCACAGACAGGAACAATCACCAATACCAACCGAAAACCAATGAGGCCCCTAACTTCTAACCATCTATGACCCCAAACTCCCAAAGATATAGACATACAAGCAAGTCCCCCAAGCTTAAGCAAAACTCCGCGCTCGGAGTTGCAAAAGGAGGGAGCGGGAGGGGGTATGAAAAGCTCCTAATATTCCCACCATTACCCCCATCGGGAGGGGGTAAGGAGGGAAATACCCACCAGAGTACCCATCAGGATAGTAGGATGGGTAGGGGTAAGGACGGAAGAAGGCTCCTCAAACGGCCCTTCTCGAGGGTCGAAAGAAGGAGGATAGTGGGGATGGTTAGGGAAGGGAGGCTCATGTCCGGAGTGGACATTGGCGAGGTGAGTGCGCCAAGCCATCGAGACACATGGTCGAGGTCGGTGCGGATACCGGCAAGAGTAGCAGTAACCGCACGGTGATTGGCCTCCTGAGAGGCCTGCATCTGGGCTATGGCTGCCATGACAGAGCCCATGTCGAAGGATTGAGAGGAGGAAGCTTCGGCCACCTCACTCTCAGGAATGCGGTGGTCGGGCCTCGGACCTCTCGGAACGCGTGGAATGCGCTCCTAGGAATGGGCTCAGGGATAGCCCGTGGGATGTCATGGGCAGGGGGAACCGCCAACGGTTTTCAACGTTAGCGGGAGGTCCCAGTGAAGTCGGGCCCTATAAAACAGTAAGGTGCCCCCCCACAAGCCAGTGCAGTTTTCCTTCTGTAATGCGCAGAAATTTCATCTGCTGCAACTGGCACCATCCAATCTGTTGGACTGACCAACAGTAGGCACGCTGCTTCCAAGCGAGCCAGGTCATCGTCAGTCAAGGTAGGACGCTAGTCGGGTGACCATGCCACCACAAAGGATCTCCCCAGTCACCGTGGGGCCCCCCGAATCTCCTGCAGTCGGTTAAGGAGTAGCGCAGCAAAGTTAATCGGGCTCATGGTGGGCCCCGTCAGTGGCCAACCAAAGAAACCAGCAGCTCGTCCTTCTCAACTGCCCGACTTCCTGTTTAGGAAAGATGGTGTAAACCAACATCCTATGGAAGTACGGAGAGCAAGGTGGATGATCTCCGACGCTTTGGACGAGTTCGTCCGAAACGGAGTCGTACCGTTGGTGATCTTTGTCCACCATTCTTGCTCATTGTATCCCTGCCAGATGGTGCCCAAAGGGGCATCGCAGGGAGCTCGAGGATCCATCCCAAATGCCTCACAGAATTCGTCAAAAGACAGTGCTCTAGCTTGATTAAACATACGGAATTGAATAGTTATAGCACCTATCACCTTACTTATGTTCAACGTACTCAAGAATTCGAGAGTGAGTTGATCATAAGTAGGTTCATGAAGATCAAGGAAGTCCGATAACCCGACATTATCTGCCATCTCCCTTATCATCGACTGATTAAGGTAGAGCAGGTAGTGTGGTCATAGAACTTGTTGGACGAAAGTGTGCGCTCAGAAAGTTGTTGAAAATTTGTTTTGAGCGGCATTGGGAAACTTTAGAGCATAAGGGGAGGGGGATGCGAGCTAGACGAAGGTCCTTGTGAAGAGGACCCGGTCTTTGCTCGCTTAGACCTGGATGAGCCTTCACCACTACTTCTTCCCATGGTGATAAAGAATTTTTGTTTGGCAAAAAAGGGAAGGAGAAGTGATGATCTGCTGCAATGACACAACCACAAAGCGGACTCTCTACACAAAGAAACACTCAAAAAGAAAAAACGAAAACACACAAAAAGAAAAATCAAACCACACAAAAAGGAAAACACACAAAAAGAAAAATCAAAAACTAATCCTAAGATCTACCAGCTAGCCATCCACAATTAGTAGCAACAAAGTTGCTAGCAATCAAGAGTATCACCACTCAAAGAGACTTTCAAGCCAATTTCACCAAACCAACCACAATTATGCACAAAAATCAACAACACCTAACAATTTATGCAATGTAGTTCTCAAAAAGTCAGAATATTATGAATTTATCACAAACCACAAAAATTGCACTTGTTCACCACATCACCAAACACAAATATGACAAAGTTCATGAACAATCAAAAGAAATTAGGAAAACAAGCATGCAATCTAAAAGAAAACACACTAGAAGTCCAATTTAGTAGATTATTGATGAAAAAGCAAAGATTAGAAGGAGTTACCAACATGGAGATGAAAATCCCCAATTTTGAAACCCTAGAAATCGAATCCTTGCAAAACCCCCAATTTTTGTGCTTTGAATGTTGTAGAGAAGATGGTGATGAAGATTCCGGTGATAAAATCGTCGGAAGTCGCCGGAAAAGGTGTAAAGTCTGCCGGATCTAGAGAGGAGGAAGAGAGAGAAAGTGAGTGAGTGTGAGAGAGATTTCAAAATTATGAAGAGAAGAGGAGAGAAGGCTCGAAAAGTCGAGTGTTTTTTTCGCCCAGCCGGGTAGGTGCGGGCGCACCACTCGAAAAAAAATTCGCAGACCTGTTTGGTGCGGGCGCACCACCAAAAAGTGCGGGCGCACCAAACCTTCTGTTTTTTGACAAAGAATTCGTAAATTTTGGTGCGGGAGCACCTGGTAGATGTGCGAGCGCACCATGGCTTTTTTTTCGAAAATTTTTTTCCTAGGTGCGGGCGCACCAAATTAAACTTTCGAAAAAATTTAAAATGGTGCGGGCGCACATCTACTAGGTGCGGGAGCACCAAACCTTCTGTTTTTTCTGAAAAACTTTTTAGAGAAAGGTGCGGGCGCACCTACAAGATGTGCGGGCGCACCTACAAGATGTGCGGGCGCACATCTATGAGGTGCGGGAGCACCGAACCTGCTGTTTTCTCTCTTTCCTATTTCGAAACACTCATTTCACCTAACTTCTCACAATTACTCAGATATCTCAATGTAGCTCTCATGGTTAACTGATAAAGCAAAATTCTAACTAACAAACAAAAGAAAACTAAATTAAAATAAAAGAAAGGGAAGAAAAGAAACGGGTTGCCTCCCGTGTAGCGCTTGTTTTAAGTCATTAGCTTGACTAAAAAGGATACGTCCATCATAAGAGTCGCTCAGGTGAGCGAAGAATCAAGCAACCAATGGAACCAACGGCATGTGAATCATGATAGAACTTCAACCTTTGACCGTTTACCCAAAATGGACCATTCTCACCCATAACTCATAAGCTCCGTATGGAGTAGTCTTCAACACAGAGAAAGGACCCGACCACTTGGACTTTAACTTTCCGGGGAAAAGCTTTAGTCTTGAGTTGAACAACAAAACCTTGTCCCCAACCCGGAATTCTCGTTGTTGCATCCGGTGATCGTGCCATTTCTTCGTTTGCTTTTTGTATAGTCTAGAATTCTCATACGCGTCGAAACAAAGTTTTTCTAGCTCGACTAGCCTCTCCTTTCGAGCTTCTCCCGCCAAGTGAAGATCCATGTTGAGCTCCTTAATTGCCCACCAAGCCTTGTGCTCTAGTTCAACCGGCAATGCATGCTTTGCCATACACAAGGCGATAGGGAGTGTGCCTATGGGCGTCTTGAAAGCCGTGCGAAGGGCCCAAATGGCATCATCAAGCTTCAAAGACCAATCCTTCCGTGTCCTATTCACCATTCTCTCAAGGACATTTTTAACTTCTCGATTCGAGACTTCAACTTGGCCTTGGTTTGGGGGTGATAAGGAAGACCGACTTTGTGATTCACCCCGTATTTCTTCAATAGACTTCTAATTTTTTTGGCGAAGTGTGAACCGCCATCACTGATCAACACGGCGCCGCGCCCAAATCGAGGGAAGATGATCTTCTTCAAAGCTTGGTGACTACCTTATGGTCATTGGTGGGAGAGGCAATGGCTTCCACCCATTTTGTCACGTAGTCGACCGCAACAAGAATGTATACATTCCCACAGGAAGGAACGAATGGGCCCATAAAGTCGACTCCCCAGACATCAAACGGCTCAACCTCAAGAATGTTCTGTTGAGGCATCTCGTGTCGCTTTGTGATGCCACCACTCTGTTGACATCTATCACAAGCCACCACAAATTTTCGGGCATCCTTTTGCAATGTTGGCCAGAACATACCACATTGGAGCACCTTAGCAACAGTTTTGCTTGCTCCACCATGTCCTCCACATGCCAAAGTATGGCAATGATGCAAAACCGAGGCCATCTCATGATTAGGAACACACCTCCTAAACACGCCATCAGCACACTTCTTAAAAAGGAGCGGGTCATCCCAGTAGAACCTCGAAACTTCTTTAAAGAACCGCTTCCTTTGTTGGGAAGTAAAACCATGAGGTTCAATCCCACAAGCCAAATAATTTGCATAATCAGCGAACCATGGAACCTCATTGTTCAGAATGGCGAACAATCTTCTTCTCTCAAATCTTCCTCGATAGGAATCTCCTCCAGATGTCAAGAGGGAGGCGAGAAAGATGGTCAGCTACCACATTCTCCGTCCCCTTCTTCTCTTTCATCTCAAAATCAAACTCCTGAAGAAGCAACACCCACCTAATGAGCCTAGGCTTGGCATCCTTCTTACTCATCAAATACCGGACCGCAGAATGATCCGTATACACCACCGCCTTATTACATGTCAAGTAGGAACGGAACTTGTCAAAAGCAAAGACCACGGCCAACATTTCCTTCTCCGTAGTTGCATAGTTCCGTTGAGCATCATCCAGAGTCCTACTTGCATAGGCTATCACATGAAGCCTCCCTTCCTTGCGTTGCCCAAGAACAACTCCCACTGAAAAGTCACTAGCATCGCACATTAGTTCAAAAGGCAAGCTCCAATCCGGAGCTTGCACAATGGGGGCAGAAGTAAGGGCTTTCTTAAGAGTTTCAAAAGCCTTAGTACAAGACTCATCAAACTCAAAATCAACATCTTTTGAAGTAGATTCGTCAATGGTTTGGCTATTTGAGAGAAATCCTTGATGAAACGCGGTAAAAACCAGCATGTCCAAGGAAAGCGGAACTCCCGTCACCGAGTTCGGTGGCGGAAGCTTCTCAATAACCGAAACCTTTGCCGGATCTACTCAATACCCTTTTTCGACACTTTATGCCCAAGTACAATGCCTTCCTCGACCATAAAGTGACACTTCTCCCAATTCAGTACAAGGTTCGTCTCTTGACACCTTTTTAACACACATTCAAGATTAACCAGACATGTGTCAAAAGACGAACCACACACACTAAAGTCGTCCATGAAGACTTCAATGGAATCTTCTAGCATGTCAGAGAAGATTGCTGTCATACACCTTTGAAAAGTGGATGGGGCATTACACAAACCAAAGGGCATCCTTCGATATGCAAATGTCCCATACGGACAAGTAAAGGTGGTTTTCTCTTGGTCATCCGGATGAATGGGGATTTGAAAGAATCCGGAATAACCATCGAGAAAACGAAGTGTGAATGACGAGCAAGCCTCTCCAACATTTGGTCAATGAAGGGAAGGGGGAAATGATCTTTCCGGGTGGATTTGTTCAGTTTTCTGTAATCAATACAGACTCTCCACCCAGTGACAGTCCTAGTTGAGATTGTTTCTCCTTTCTCATTCTCAACTATAGTCATGCCTCCTTTTTTTGGAACCACGTGAATCGGGCTCACCCACTTGCTATCTGAGATAGCATAGATGATTCCCGCGTCACGTAGTTTCAAGATCTCCTTTTTCACAACCTCTTTGAGGTTGGGATTGAGCCTTCTCTGATGCTCGATGGAGGAGGCATTATATCGATGAGATGGATACGATGCATAGCAAGAGAAGGGCTTATCCCCTTAAGGTCATCAATCGAATACCCAATGACATCTTTATATTTTTGCAAAATTCCAATCAGTTTTGATATAGAAATGTCATCAAGACTCGAATTGACAATAACAGGATAAGTACATGCATCATCAAGAAAAACATATCTAAGAGAGGAGGGAAGGGGTTTGAACTCTACCTTGGGAGGAGGCTTAGAACACTCCTCTTTATCAGTGGATGATGCAGCTAGAACCTCAAACGCCTCATCTTGCGTTTCCTCTTCCATGTCCAAGCTAAGGGTGTCGGTAAGTGCAGCATACAAATCGTCCCAGAAATTTCCACACTCATGGTGTCCTACCTCATCTTCCACTAGGCTTACCCGGCAAATTTCTCCATCATAGGTTCTTCAGTGTCTTAGAGAACTCAAAACCACCCGCTCATTAGCTACCTCAACCGTGATTGTGTCGTTTTTGCAGTTTATCACGGCACCCAAAGTCTTTAGAGCTTCTCTTCCCAGAATAAGAGGAGTCTCAGGATCTTCCTCCATATCCATCACCACAAAGTCGCATGGTACAAACACATGCCCAACTTGAATCGGTATATCCTCCAACTCACCACAAGGGACTCTCACAGTGCGGTCCGCCAATTGAATCGTTTTGCGCGTAGGATGAAGAGGAAATTTTGGTGCTTTGCAATAGAAAGGGGCATCAAATTGACACTGCTCCCAGATCGGCCAGTGCACCCTTAGGCTCTAAGTCACCTATCTTCACCGGCAAGGTGAAACTCCCGGGATCTCTTTGCTTCTTGGGCTAGTTCGTTGCACAAGAGCACTCACTTGGTAAGGTAGGGAGATAAGCTCATCTTCAAGTTTTCGCTTATTGGAGAGGATCTCTTTCAAGAACTTAGCATAAGCTGGCATTTGAGACATAGCCTCAAGGAATGGGATGTTGATTTGCAGGCTCTTCATCACATTAAAATTTAGTGAACTTGTCACTCAACTTTCTCTCTACCAACCTATGAGGATAGGGAACCGGAGGCACATAGGATTTGGTTGGTGGAGGTGATGGCAATGTGTTTTTGTCACCAACTTGAACATGTGACTCATCTTTCTCCTCAACTTCCTCTTTCTCAGTTTCCTCAGCTCCATCCTCCTTCTCAACAACCTCAGCTTCTTCCTTCTCTAACTCCCCTTCGGCATCTTAGGACCCGCATAACTTGTTCCCGACCTCAAATGAATGGCTTTGGCTTGATGGAGGTTGGGTTAGGATGGGTTGGCCTGGAAGTTGATTTGTGGGGGTGAGGGATTTTCTCAGCTACTTGGGCAATTTGGGTTTCAAGCATTTTGTTGTGGGCTTGTAGCTCTTGAAACCTTTGCTCATGGTTTTGGAGAATTTGGTTCATGGATTGGAGTTGTTGGAGAATTTGGAGAGAGGTTGGATCGGGAAATGGTGTAGGTTCGGGATTTTGTTTGGGAAATGGAAGATTGGAGGGAGGTTTTGGGTTGTTGGTCCTTTGATGTGGAGCTTGGTATGTGTTGGACCCTTGTGAGGAGGAACCACCTTGGTTATAGTTTTGGTTTTGGTTATACCCTTGCGCAAACCCTTGGTTGTGAGCTTGGTTGTACCCTTGTTGAGGTTGATTCCATCCTTGTTGAGGTTGGTTGAATCCTTGGGTGTAGTTTTGTTGAGGTTGTCTCCAACCTCCTTGTTGATTGTTCCTATACCCTTGTTTCCTTGATATCCATCTCCTCTTGAATTAATTGCCGCCACATGCTCCGAATGGGTACCTCCACAATAAGAAGTATCATGGTTAGTACCACCACAAATATCACAAGAAAAAGAGTTTACCTGTGAAGGAGTAGACGATGCAAGATTGATCTTGGAGAGCTTCTGTCGAGTTGGTCCATCTTAGCTTGAATTTGATCCATGGGGTCAATTTCAAACTTTCCGCTCTTCTTAGGTTGAGCACCTCTTCGTCTTCCACCCCATGAGTAGTTCTTGATCACTTCTTCAATTGTGGACTCAAGTTGTTCTTGCGGGATCTTAGATAGTTGACCTCCCGCTCCAGCATCAAGGTTGGCCCGTGAAATCGGATCAAGACCATCATAGAAAATCGCATGAGTAGATTCTTGTTGAACTCATGGTGTGGGCATGAACGGATCATCTCCTTGAACCGCTCCCAAGCTTCGGCAAGTGTCTCATCGTTCTCTTGCTCAAATGAGGAGATCTTCCTCCTTATGTCCGCAGTCTTCCACTCCGGGAAGTATTTCTTCAAGAAGGCCATTGTGACTTCTTCCCATGTAGTGAGGGAATTAGCAGGCAAGCTCTTGAGCCATGACTTTGCTTTTCCGGTAAGAGAGGACCGGAACAGTGCATCTTGATGTAGTCAGGAGAGACATCATGTTGTGTTATCATGGCACAGATCTCAAGAAACCTGTCGAGATGGTCTAGAGGATCTTCATCTGACCCCCACAAAACTGCTCTGCTTTCACCATCCGAGTATACTGAGGGTGAATGCTGAAATTTGTAGTGGTGGTGGGGTCGAATTCCACCTTGAAGAACATAGGAACCCGGATTTCCGAAATCCCTAAACAGTTGTGGATTTGCTTCACCCATTTCTGATTCAACTTCACTTGATGTACTTGAGATTGGTGAAGAAGGCTCGGAACAACAAAGATTTCCAAATTCTTCCGAAGCTTTCGCAAGTACGGTCGATTTCAGATCTAGAGGCAATGTGGGTGAACCGTGAGTTCTTCTTCTCATGTAACACAACAAAGCTAAGCAGAGGATTAGCAAATAACAACCACAGTCAAAAAGAAAATAAAAGAAAAATCAATAAGCAAACTAAACTAAAATATACTTCAATCAATAGCACATTTCCCGGCAACGGCGCCATTTTGATAAGAGGTTTTTAGTGTGTCGTTAAGGCACTAAGAACCGCTTTCCAAACAATATTTATAATCCTAACAAGCAACTACTAAGGAATAGTAAGGGCAAGTCAAGGGTCGATCCACAGGGAAAATGGGATTGATTAAGTCTATCTAGTCTAGACTACCTAATTGAAAGGTATTTGGGGTTTGAAAGATGTTTGGTAACAATTAAGACTATCTAACAACTAGAACAAGCAAATATCACGAGTTTAAATATCAAATAAAAGACACTAGAGTTAAGGTTACTAGTATGAATAAGAACGGATGATGATTGTTAATGCGATTGGAAGCAACAAAGACGATTATGCAAGGTTTAGTTTCCCTCTAAATTACTTGAGTCCTCTCTCGAATGGTCCTCAAGAGTATATCATAATCAACTAAATCCTCTCTCGAATGGTCTTTAGTTAATTGATTAAGAGATTCAATAAGTTTGGAAAACCCTAAGAAGGATCCCCTTAATTTCATCCAATATCTTGGTATAGAAATTAAGTTGATTCTTGGGATGATAAAAGAGTTCAAAATCCGATTTAAGAACATTTGAAATCAAAATACCAAAGTATAAATGTGATCAATATCTATCCTAAGGTCTCAAAACACCAAGATCAATGCATAAACTTCTCCATACATCACAATCACATCAACATCATAATTAAAAACCCTAATTCATACTTTCACCCTAACCCTAGATATGAAACTACTCACTAATCATGGAGTTTAAGCAATTAAACTAAAATCTATGATAATCTAAGCTTAAACATGATTAAGAAATTATTAAACTAATAGAAATCAAATTATTAAACTAAGAGAATGAAGATCTAAATAATCGAGAACATAAACAAAACCAAGAGAATGAATTAAAAACTGAAACTTTGAATTAAAGTGAATGAAAAGTACCTTGAATGTAAATCGAATCACAAACTATGATCACTAATCTCAATTATCAATGGAAACTAGAGTGTTTTCTCTCTAATACAAAACCCTAAAATATTTCTGAAAATGAATGAAAGCGTAAGTCTCAAACTAAAAAGGAAAAGGGTTTAATGATCGAAATTTCTGTTTCGGAACGCATGGTGCGGCGCACCATAAGGAGGTGCGGCGCCATGCTAAGGTGCGGGCGCACCAGACCTCAGGTGCGGGCGCACCTGAGTCTTCTGCTCAAGGTGGAAATCCCCGTCAAAAGGTGCGGGCGCACAATGGGCAGGTGCGGGCGCACCTGGTACAGGTGCGGACGCACCACATGTAAGGTACGGGTGCACCTAAGTTTCTGCCTCAGCCTGGATTTATCCGTCAAATGTGCGGGCGCACTGTAGATGGTGCGGGCGCACCAGACGCAGGCGGGCGCACTTGTGCTTGGTGCGGCGCACAATGTCGTCTGTTTTGTGCTCCAGAATTGGTCGATGGTGCGGGGCACTAGTAGCTTGTGCGGGCGCACCATCGTGTGGGGGCATACCAAGCGCACTCAGGCTACCTCTCAGCCTCTAGTCGTTCCGTTGTGCCATGCTCATTTTCGGCCCCGAAAAGGGTAATACCTGCAATAGAAACACGAACAAACATGGTGAAAGCATATGTGCTAGAAATTCGATCAAAATAGATCGAAAATCTAGCAAAATGTCACTATGATCAAGTATGATCAATTGAATGAAATAGAAGGGAAAAGTGAGGAGAAAGAAGGAAGAAAAGGAGGAAAAGGGAGCTAAAACAAGCCAAAAGAAAGTCATAAAGTGCGTTAGAAACGCACTTATCACCTAGCGACGGAATCACAGAACCGCGATGAGTTGATTAACGACCTAGATACCATTGAGGAATTGCGCGATGCAGCACTGGTGCGCATGGCAGCACAACAGCAAATAGTAGCGAGGAGCTTCAACAAAAACGTTCAAGCCAAGTCCTTGTCGAGGGAGATTGGGTCCTAAGAAAAGTGTTCCGAAACACACAAGAGGCTAACGCTGGCAAACTAGGCCAGAAATGGGAACGGCCATACCAAATCAGTAAAGTAGTAGGCCATGAGCCTACCAATTGGTTCGACATGACGGAAGCTCAGTACCTCGCAGTTGGAATGCCACGCACCTCAAACGATACTACTTTTAGAACGCCAAGTGGCGAGCTTTGTTTTCATTTTCAGTTAAAAAAAAAAACAACATATATAGAGAAGTGGATTGATTGGTGATGTTATAATTGGGTCGCTAGGTGACTAGCGACCATAGTGTCCTCTCATTGGGTACTTGTTGAAGTTGCAGGCAAGTTGTTCACATTCAACTCATGAACGTCCCAACGGCTTCCACCATTACCTCAGCCGACGCAACGACAGGGGCACAATCATTTTAAAGTCATAGCTATTGGCGACATTTCAGCCATCCCCCCTGACGGACACATGTAAGTTTTGCGTATTTCTTATGTGTATTCTAGAAAGTTGTTTAATCCAAACGATACGTCTGAACGACTAATTGTGACTTTTATTGAGTCCAAACGATACGTCTGAACGACTAATTATGAACTTTGTTGAGTCCAAGCGATACGTCTGAATGACTAAATTATGACATTTATTGAGTCCAAATGATACGTCCGTATGATTAATTATGACTTTCATTGAGTCCAAATGATACGTCCGTATGACTAACTATGACTCTTACTAAGTCCAAGCGATACGTCTGAGTGACCAACGATGGCCTATAGAATGCCTGGTTAATCCTTTAGAAACGTCAAAAGTGAATCGGGACCAGGACACATGCATATGACACACAGCAGAGACATAAGATTATCTATGATAAGAAATTTATCCAGAAGCAACGTAGTAAATGGTCACCCCCATAGGCGACCCAAAAAGTAGATGATTAGTAATCTAAAAATATGGTCACCCCTTAGGTGACCCAAAAGTTAATACAAACAGTCACTCCTTGAGTCTTGAAACACAGTTTCATTAAAAATTAAGTTTAAAAGATAAGAGGCATGACATAAGGGACTAGGAGATTAAACGTCAGAGACCTTCTCAGCTTCCTTCTCCTCAGACGTTTCAGCTGGCAAGACAGAGGCTGGGGCTTCCTTCTCAGTCTCAGGGTCAAGAGGCACATCCGACGCTATGAACCCAGCACAGGACGAGGCGTTTTCATCAACCTTTGATGTAGAATCCGCCGTCGCAGCTAAGTCCTCCTCATCCATAAGATCTTTCATTGACCCCATGAATTGGATGTATAGGTCGATGTCCTTTTGCGGCGTCCACGATGCTGTTTTCTTCATCAGGAACTGGTACATCAGCTTCGCCCTGACCCTAGTTGTCACCTCAGCCTCGAGCATGTCCAGCTCGTTCTTCTGTGCGTCGACGCTCGCTTGAAGCGTCGAGATCTCCAGACGAGAAGACTCTTCCAACCCTCCCCATTTTTCTGCAAAGACTTCTTCATGTCCTCCATGGCCTTCATCTTCAGACGAGAAGACTGACTATTATGGCTGAATTTTTTACAGGTTGACATTGACGCAAGGACGCGATGACGCGACGACATGACAACCTACGGCACAGTGACGAAGGAAGTTGGACCTAAAAACATAGCAGGCAATGCGGAATTTGAAGCTGGAACATTAAATGAGTAACGGTCTGGCTAAATAAGGAAAGAAATTAACCAGCCATAAATTCAGCCGTTAAAGAGCGTGGGTCAAGACGTTGGCACACAATTGAAGGAGATCGCCGTGATTTAAGCCGAGAAATCAATGTAATAATGGATAGATTTATTGTTGTATTCGTTGGAAAAAAGCCAAAGGAAAGAAAAGGCATATAAGAGAGAGAGAGAGAGAGGTCGTTTCCATGTTTTTTACGCAACATTGAGAGTAAGACACTAGAGTGAACTTGGCATTCTTGTAAGCGACACTCAGTCACAAAGAAAGATAGTGAATGATATTAGTTTGGTGGATCTCTAACCACCCGCGATTTTTACCCATCTTCATTGGGGTTTTCCGCGTCACCATTTTGTGTGTTCATCCCCTTTGACTCCCCTTTGCACTCTTTCGTCGCATTGACCTTAACATTATCTGGTTGACACGTCCCACAAACTTCAATTTCATCGTTAGCGATAAATTTTAGCATAAACACTGACCAGAGGAGAGAGAAAGGAGGGGAGTACGGGACGCGTGAGTAATGAATCTGTCACTCTCAGTCTTGAGCAACGTTCCTTTTTTTTTCTTTTTTCTTTTTGCTTTTATTTCGGCCTTCAGTTTTTTTTTTTGAAAATGGGGGTACAGTAAATCCGCCACTTGGTATGCATCACCTACAGAAGTTGCAAATCACATAAAAACTCTCAAACAAAAAAAAAAAAAAACAAATACTTGATAAAATGATGCTCAGAACTTACAAGTTCATCATTGTATTCAAGGACATGCACCTCTTCCTCTTCTTCATCTCCATCTCCATCTCCATGGATATGCACCTCTGAGCAGCTCATAATTAAGTTCTTCTACTACTTCAGAAATTTCCTTTGACAAACAATGATTTTAACAAACAACTCCAGTTAGATGAATTCATACCTCACTTCGTGGGAATTAACTCTCTCCCATCTCTTCTATAAAATCTTGTCCTAAATGTTTCTCCTTTTTTTCTTTACAAACTTCCAACAGAAAAAATAGGGATAACAATTTACTCTTTTGGCGAAATTACCATTTTACTTTACTTTTTTGGCAAAATTACCATTTAACCCTAGTAGGGGAAACCACTGCTGTAGTAGCCCTGTTTTTAAGAACATTTATTTAGAAGTTAAATATAATTATTAAGTTAATTATGTTTCGAAAATTCTTATTTTATTTGAGTTGGAGTTGAATTATATTGACGTGTTGGTTATGTATTTATTTATTTATTTATTTATTTATTTTATGAGGTTATTATTATTATTATTATTATTATTTTGGGTTTGTGCAATTAGCTGCGCGGTATTTGGGCCAAATAAGAAAATTAGAATCGGTTCTTTTCTTTTTCTTGTCGGTTTGGAGAGGTAAATACAAACCCCTGTTTTCCTTTTTTCACTTTATCGGTTCATTTGGGGATACAAACCTTACCCAAAACCCTTGTCGAGTGAAACCCAAAAACCCCAACCTCGGCGAAACCCGACTCCTATTTCTCTTCTTTTCGCTGCCTTCTCGTCGGAGCCTAAGCTCGTCGGAGTTCCCTTGCTGCTCGCCGGGCTTTCTCTTTCCTCTGTCGTGCAACCTTGTGTGGTCACTGCGAGGGTAACTCTGCTCGCACTTCTCTCCCTCCTTTCGCTTGATGCTTCTGCTCCTGCTCCTGCTCGACCAGCGCCACCTCCGCTGACTCGAGCAGCCTCACCGCACCTGCGTCAGAGCCTTGTCGTAGCTCACCTCCCCGCGTTGTTGTCGTCCTCACCGGTGCTCAGTCGCCGTCGAAGACTCGAAACCCCCGATGTTCCTCTGCTTTTCGCTGCTTCTTGGATGGAAGAGGTATAAACTTATTACCTTTTGTTTCTGTATCTGATTTCTAGTTGGTGTTAGCAAATGTTTAATTGGTTTACTTTTGTTTCTAATTGTTTTATATTTAGACTATGATTAGGAGTTTAATTATGGAGTATAGTTTAATTGAGAGGAGTTATGGTGGTTTCTGTTGGTTGTGCTGCTGTATTGTTGTTGTTCTGTTCTTGTTCTAGCCGCGCTGTTGTTACCGCTGTTATTATTATGTTGTTGTATTGCTGTTGTTGTTGGGATTGTTGGTGGTGGTGATGCGGTGTTGTGGTGGATGTTGTTGGGTTGTTGTTGTTCTGTTATTGTGGTTGATGTTGTGTGGTTGGAGTTGATATATTTGAAGGTAAGTGTAGAAATTATAGAATTGGTTAGTTTCTATTTGGCAGATTTAGTTTAGATAGTTAGAGTTCATTTTTAGAAGTGTTATGGCTAATATGATGGTTATATATTTTCTAGGAATAGTTAATTGGATTAGTTTCTTCAATTGAGATTATATGAGAATGGTTTTAGTAATTAGTTTTATCATTGTTATTGAGGTTAATTGTGGAGGAATGTTATCAAATTCAAGAGAGTTGATGGAGTTGTAAAGTTCTCAAAGTCTTTATATGTTGGAGCTAAAAAATGGATCGCGTATGAGGTAATTTTTATGTTCAGTAAAATCATATACTCATGCCCATGTGTGTGTGGATCTTTATTCTATTTTTGAAACTTAAGTTCATATTATGGCCATAGTTATGAATGTGTTGATTCTGTAAATATTATTCGATGAATATGAATATGCAATGTTTTGCGGGTTTAGTTTATGAAGTGAAAATAGTAAGTGGGCAAGGTATGAGTGGAGGATGGTTACTCTTTTGACCTGATACGGTCGGCTACGCTCCAAAGCGAACCTTAGGGGTAGTATTGCTGGGCTTAGAGCTGGCAAAATATTACCCTACCCGCCAACCCGACCCGAACCCAACCCATTAATAATGGGTTGGGTCAAAATTTTGAACCCGTTTAATTAAATGGGTCGACCTGACCCAACCCGTTTAATTAAATGGGTTGGGTCAGGTTGAGAATTCCAACCTGATTTTGACCCACCTAACCCATTTATGAAAAAACAAGCTAAAAAAACCCCTAAAAGAATTTGGAGTACTCTACTGCTCTTACTTAATCATTACACTTAAGGTTAAATAACTACTTACGAAGTTGTAATGATGTTAATTTTGAACATTTGTGTTGATTTTGAACAAAAGTTATGTTGATTTTGAACAATATTATCATATGGTTATATAATGAATTAATTTTAATTTGCTGCATACTGTTATTTGCAAATAAATTATTATGTGTTTTTATTTTTTTTTCTAGAAAAAACACGAAAAAAAATTAAATGGGTCGACCTGAAGGTTGACCCGTTTATCATAAGGTTGGTGGGTTGTAAATTTCAACCCGTTTAAGTTAACAGGTCAGGTTGGGTCAAGGGATTCTCAACCCGCCAACCCACTAACCCAACCTGATCTTGACCCAACCCGACCCATTGCCAGCCCTAGCTGGGCTCCACAGCGAAGCTTGGAGGCAGCGTTTGTCCTTTGTCCAAAGCCTGTACTTGCCACTGATTTGTTTAAGAGAGTGAGCTATGCCATCGTTGTAACGAGATGAAAATGATTTGAGAAATAAAATGTTTATAACTGGTTGAAGTAAAGGTTACGAGTTTTCCACTCATTTTGGAATTTTTTTTGTTTTGTATTTCTTCTCTGAATTTATAGGTTTGGTATCAAGAGCTCGAGAATGAAAGTGAAGCAAGATTATGATGTCGTCCTAGATTAAGGATTGAGTTTGTATCTAGATAGTTGATTTGAGAATAGTTATTTATATTTCGTTGTATATAATATTTGAAAAATTTAGTCGAGATATTTGTGTTTTTTTTAAGGATTTTGTTTTGTGGGCCAATAACCCACAGGTCCAGGATCGATTTGTAAAGTTATGTTTTTGCCGCGAGTAAATATTTAATTCGAGGTTTATTAAGTGTTGATTGTGAAAGTGAATTTTAAGTGTGTTTAGCTAGCAGCTCAAGAATCGGGTTGTTACAGCTGCGCAATATCAGATATGGAAGAATACTTTCTTAGTCAACCCTAGCGTGCTTTCTCTCTGTCACTCGATTTTTAATAAATAATAAATAATAATTGCTTTACTTTGCCGCCCTCTCTTTCTTATCTTTCCTCTCTTTGTATTTTAGTTTTTTTTTTTATTCTAATTTCCCCTGAGTATGTATCATTGTCATTTTGATACCATCTAAACACTTAATTGTTTTTATTGTAATGCAATCTATTATCTGTATAGTTCCATGCAACTGAAACAATGCATTAGATATTCAATTAATGCAACTATATATAATAACAACTTGTCACTTGTCTACTAAAAAGAGTCACATTCTTTTGATTGTTGAATTGATTGACATTATTTTCAAATGTTAATTGTTAACAAATGATTGATTGACATTTAATTATATGAAGAACTTAGAGCCCACTAGATTATACAATTATTTCTACCACCCATTATAAGACATTTATATGATCATTTGTACTAACTAATTATTTACGAAATCAATCATTACTTACACGGACTTTAATACCTCATCTTTCACATGCCTTTTTTTTCACCTTATGTTCAATAAAAATTCAAAATAATGCAACTAATTAATGCAAATCATTTACTTTTTTTTTTCATATGAGATGATGATACCATAAGGATATGTTTTGATTGGAGTCAAAGGTAGACGTAAATTAGGAACTGGGTAGCACTTGTCCCAACAAAATTTATATTTCGTTTTCTTTTGTATATTTTTAACACAAACATAACAGTATTTCGCGCGCCTATTTTATACTAATCATTCATTGGTTCAATGGTGTGGGCAGTGGAGAGTCGAGCATGCCAAGGAGGACAGCATTTAGTTTTGGGTTCAATACTTGTTATCTGCTACAATGATGGTTTAGCTTTTTTCCCTTTTCATTTATGCTTTTAACTAATGCTTTGGGTTCTATAGGACTTCTATTAAGGAAAAAAGGGTGAAATATTTTTCATTTTTCTCTTCTTGTATCCAATGCCTTGATATTTTTTGTACTCATCCAATTTTCTTATCTCTTCTCTTTAATTTTCGAAACGAAAATAATTATATAAATAATCGAAACTACTGATCTTCTCAAAATAATCCAAAATAAATTTATTATTCTATACTAATCCCAAATAGGGGGTGTTTTCTCAAAATAACATAGTGACCCGAATCATTGATTTATAAGGTTAAATCATTAACCGCAAATGGGCTAGATAAAGGAAGGGTATGCGAAGGAGGAATGAAAATAAAAAACTAATTAAACATGTTGTTAATTACGTTAGATAATTTCGGAAAGGTATCCGCCATAGTTGAGATTATTCTAAAATACTCCATAATTTAGATTATAATGAGAACACCGCCAATAATCTGATTATTCTTGTGAACTTTTCATTTTCTTCAAAGTAGCAACCATGTTTTATTATGTCTAACTCTAAACATTATGTTTTCTTGAAATATATTTCTACTTATGGCCAGATTTAGTAACTCACTAGCAATATTCTCAAGAGCAATTTGTGTAATGAAACTATAGGCCGATACATGTATAAGGATTATTGTTTAATTAATTTATTCCTGTTGTACCCCACCAAATTTAGGATCCTAGATATGACTCTAGTTGCGATCATGGATATATTACCTCTAGTTGCAATCACTTGCAAGTAATATATGAAAGCAGCTAAAAAAGGGATTTATAGACTCAAACAACATAACTTCTTGCAAAAATTAACCAGATCATGTAAGAGAAGAGCTCGTAAACTAATTGGTCAAGAAGAAGAATAATAAAGAATAACACCAACACTTCCAAGAAGAGTAACACTAGCCTAGCTCCAAGCACAACAAGGACAATGCCTTAAGTACTAAAAAGAGGGATGATCAAGGGCCCTAAATAACCTACACTCCTTTATGGATGTCTAAGAAGAAGCCTTCATTAGGCTTCATGCAAAGGAAGCACTCCATCCTATTAGCCCTAATCCATACCCTTATTCCGATAATAGGTTTGATCCTAGTTCCTACTGCAAGTACCACCAAGGAAATGTCATCTCACAACACAATATTGGACCTTGGAGCACGCCTAGTAGACATGGTTGAAGATGGTTGACTGCCAATTTTGCCTGCAACAAAAGCTAACATTAACGAAAATTCCTTGGCCAATATCTCTACAGTGCAGGGGGCTTAGTCATTTGACGCTAGTTTTTTAGGCTGAGTCGGAGAGTCCATCCGCTAGCTCTTTTATTTCCTTTTCTATGAAGTTTATGTCCATTTGGATTTTAATTTTTATCAGCTTTAATTAATATTAATTGCTAATAAAAAAATTTCCTTTTCTTTTCATTGGCCTTTCATTTTTTTATTATGCTTCTAATTCAATGATGAAATTTAAATCACTCTAATGATCTTGATTAATAAGAAATACAAAATAAAAATTAAAAATGATATACTTTAGATTATGAGTTCTTTTCCTCTTCCATCCATAAACCATCCTCATGCAACCCAAAAAATAATAATCCATAAACCATTGCCTCCATGATCCTTAATAACTTTTCAAAAGCAAAACACATAAATATCCTTCAAACTTTCCAATACCTTAAACCATAAAAACTTGTGTGCAAGCCTCACTAAAAAAAGATTCGATGCGTAGAAAAATTAAAAGAAAAGAAAAATTCAAAGTACGAACAAAAAATAAAGCAAAAGGCAAAATGACAGTAAGAGAAAAAAGGCAAAGGCAAAAACAAAAGTCAAGCTAGGGGATTGCGCACAAGTTATTCTACCCCTCGATCAATTAAAACGTCAAAACTTCAAAACTCTAACCTTTAACCTTTTGTATTTATTCCTAACTCCTTCTTCAAGTTATTCCCAAGCCCGCTAGGGTTAAAATTCGAAAGGATAAATGACTTAGGCAAAAGTTAGGGCACATAAAAAAATCAGATATTGAACTACGAATGGTCTACTTCCACAAAGATCCGTAGAAATCCTCATCTCGAGGTATGACTGATTCAACAAAAGAAATTACTCAAGGTCTCATGATTTAACTTTCGAGAATTCGAGATCATACTATTTCTTCTAGAAAATTTCATATACTCGAATCTGAACCTAACTACGTCAAAGCGTTTTCCCACCTACATCTTTGTGAGTCATAAATTAAACCTTTTATTTTGAAACCCAAACTCTCCTTTTCCCTGAAGGACTTTGCGATACCTCCGTGGTCTCTAGCAATATCTGACTTTGTTTGCATCAACTCCCTAGTAAAGAAACTTCGAATGCTCGTCCGAATGCTAAATACAAGTCAATTACCTACTAATCTAGGCTTAGAGTACCTAATTCAAGACAAGTTTTCCCGAAGTAGAGGATTCTTACATATG
Source organism: Beta vulgaris subsp. vulgaris (assembly GCF_026745355.1). Taxonomy (NCBI): domain Eukaryota; kingdom Viridiplantae; phylum Streptophyta; class Magnoliopsida; order Caryophyllales; family Amaranthaceae; genus Beta; species Beta vulgaris. The sequence goes on along the minus strand of NC_079206.1, from coordinate 30,500,230 downwards.
CGGTGGTTCCTCCAATTCAAAATCCCAAAGAGTTGAAATATGTGAATCATGCTTGCAGACCCCGATTATTTATAAAAACAGTTTTTGAAAATCACCATCTCTATCCCTTCTAATCTAGACATCCTAACTTTGCTAAAACCTGACCCTGCATGACATCTGCTTCACTTTATCTATCCATCTTCAGCTTTGCATAACCATGATCTTTGCATAGCGTCTCATGCATCCTTACATAGTCTAAGTGTGCATTATTGCATCATTATGTGCATTTTTGTCAGGGTTGTTCGCGCCCATTTGCTAACATAAGAAAATATGTCATTGTTCATGCCCTTCAGAGCCATAAAAATGAAAAAAGCTCTCAAATGATCATTTTGATCTTCGACCCCCTTGAATTTTGGGAGGTCACCCAATGTTACCTTTTCAGGTAGCTTGTCCCTCAATTCAGGATTAATGATATCATGGTCATGAGCCTGACCCTCGAGCGCTGGAATTGACTGAATCAATTGTTCGAGTTTCTCAAACCTAGGTTCAATCTCGATCTTATCAGGAGGTCGTGGAGGTGGAGGAGTGTCATCTTTCTCAGTCAGTTTCTCTTTCAGTGCCTTAATATCTTTGTCTTGTTTCGCAAAACAAGAGTTCATCAGTTGAAGTTGGGCCAAAATGCCACTGAGTTGTTCTTTAGCGTCTCTCATTTCAGATGATGATTCAGACGAATCAGAGGATTCGTCTGAGAATGTGAGAATGCGTTTCACCAGTCTGGGAGTAGGTTGACCTTGTATACTCTATGTCGGGGGTCATTCTCAAGTTATAATCTCACGATCTGTCCTGAACAGAAATCTAATGGACCTCGTAAATTTTGAGAAATAATGCTTTTCGAAATAAGAAGTGGAAGAATGGAAGAATGGAGATAGGAAATGAGAAACGAAAAATGAGAGATGTGAAATAAGGGTACAAGTGGATATGGTAATGGGAAACGATTATAAATGAGTATGATTGTGGTTATGATGGTGACATAGGCCTAGCTACATGCATATGCAGATGTCAACTAGGCTGGACTGGACTATGCAATCAAAATGGACTGAATGACTAGGCTTTTATGCTGGTTTTGCTAGACCTAATGGATTGCCTTTATGGACTTATGGGTGATTGGCTCCGTCAGCCTCGATCTTTTTGGGCCATTATGGAGTTAAGGTAGAATAGTTTTGCTACACTCAAGGATTTGGACTGCTATAGATGTAAGATAGGAGTAGCTTCGCTAAACTCGGAGGGTGCCTTTATTTTCTTGTGGATGACTAGCTTAGCTAGATCAAGGTGTCGATATGGACTTAAAGGGTGTTATTATGGTCTTATAGGGTGCCATTATGGTCTTAAGGATAACTAGCTTCGTTAAGTCAAGGTGTCGTTATGGACTTAAAGAGTCTCGTTATGGTCTTATAGGGTGTGGTTATGGTCTTAAGGGTGATAGCTTTGCTAGGTCAAGGTGTCGTTATGGACTTAAACGGTGTTGTTATGGTCTTATAGGGTGTCGTTATGGACTTAAATGGTGTCGTTATGGTCTTAAAGGGTGTCGTTATGGTCTTAAAGGGTGTCGTTATGTACTTACATGGATGACTAGTTTCGCTAGGTCAAGGTGTCGTTACGGACTTAAAGGGCGTCGTTATAGGCTTAAAGGGTGTCGTTATGGTCTTATGGGGATGCTAGCGTTACCAGGCTTAATTGTTTGGACTTCACCCTATGTGGGTTTGGAATTCGGCTGTATTGACTTTGAAATTGAGTTAGACTTGAAAGTGCATATGGGCTTGACATTGGATTGGACTAGAGTTGGATTAGACTTGGATTGCGCTTGACATAGACTAGGTTTCACACATAGATGCAAATAAGCCTAGATTTTGACATGGGTTAGACTTATATGGGCTTAAGGAAACTTTAATGCTAGCGAACCTAAAATAAATGTATAGACTCAAATCAGATGGACCTTATATGAATGAAAAATGGACTCTAATGTATATGGGCCTAGATTGAATGCAAGTGAATTCTAATGCATATGGGCTTAAAGTGAATGTAAGATGTATTGAATTTGGATGAGCGGATTGGATAAAGGTGTTTGAACTGGGTTTAGAATTTTCAAAATTCGTTTTTGAAAGGAACCCCTTGTTTTATCTTTTGTTAGGAAAAGATGGTGAATAAATTCTGAAAATATATTTTCTATTGAAATGTCCTGGTATGATGATGATTGATAAATATTTTCGAAAAAAAAGGTAGAATAGAAGAAGGTGTCGGATTTATTTTGAAAAATGTTATTTTTTTAAATTGATTAACATGGTAAGGTAAGATTGATAGGGATAGCAGGGATGAAACGAGAAGAGGTAGACATGCATGACACTCCTAACTCTACCATGACTAGTTTTCTAGATGCACTTTCTAGGACAAACGCGACCTTGCATGAAAGGACTGTTTTTTTATTGAATTAGGTGAAACTCCTAAAATGACCACTTTTTTAGCAAATGCAGACAAACGAACATAGGACTGTACGTAGGATCGACGAAAAATGGACGACGCACAGACTGCGAAACGTGCAGCATTGCTGCGTGCGGCGCACATTCGTGCGTCTAGAGCGGAAGTGGTGCGCCAGGCGCAACTTAATGTGTTTGGCGCACTACTCTCCGACACGTTTTTCAGGGATTTAGGCAACGTATTGGGTAATTGGCGATCTTTTTATTGTTCGTTAGACGCGATTTTAGGAACGACGCAAAATAAAGACAATTTGACAATATAATACTCTCTCTGTCCCACAATTCTCTTGACACTTATCAAGAGACGTAGTTTTATATGATAAGTTGTTGATTGGTTATAAATTGTTATTTTATTTAAAAGTAGATATAATAGGAGTTAGTAGTTAGTAAAACTAGTATTATTATATTTTAAGGAGAGAGAATGTGGGCCAGGGTTAGAGTTGGTAGGTAATAAGAGTAGTAATATTTTACTTGGAGGAGAGAAAGTGTGGGCGAATAGTTAAAAGGTAGAATGATTAAAATAATAGTAGGTCATATCCCAAAAAAAAAGTGTAAAGAATATTCTAGGACAGATAAAAAAGGGAAATGTAAAGAGTATTCAGGGATAGAGAGAGTAACATGCAAAAATTGCAATTGACAAATGTCATATAACATGGATGCAAAAGTTCCAACAAGTCAACTTCTATGTTCAACTAGTGGTCAGGTTTAGGTTAAGGCTGAAAGGGTCCATGACAAAGAGATTGATCTCACGCTTCGTACCCCTGCTTAAAGAGGTTACCAAGTGTAAGACGCACTCCTGTCACAAGTCAGGAACAAGAGAAAAAATGCCTTGGTTGGGTAGGTTTGCTTATAAATAAGATCCAACACTATCGCTCAGAAAACTTTTTGGAAGAACAAAGCGCAACCCCACCCCCCCCCAGGGGGTGACGTCACACATAGAACATGTGCTAATGAGGCAAGGTATATTGTCCTTATGGTGGCTGATCAAAAGCCACGCACATGCAAAACTTATATTATTCGAAGGCATTTGTGAATCGTATTTTAAAGTTTCACCAACTCATTTAATTCTTTTTTTTTTAAAATCTTCCCTAGTGATGTCGTCAAATTGCAGGCGTATTTTTATTTTGCCTATGCGTTGTAAGTTCGACTTATATTTGAATACTCCATTGTAAAGATTTCATTGAAATATATGTTTTGAAAGAAGTCACCAATAATTCTTTTTAGGAAGAATCATAAACCTAACTGGATATTGAGAAATCATAGGGACAGAATAAGAGACTAATCTAATGTAGATTTCCTCGTCATAACTCCATAGATTTCCCCATCATAACTCCATAGATGGTCAAAGTGAACCAAAGATTGAGTTCGGGGGTGAGGGTACAATACAGTCAGGAACTATATTGTCCATTTCTCACATCTACTAAATGTCGATTCATTACAGATTTTATGCCAAAGAATAATCATATAAATATTTTCACCCTAAAAATAAGTAGTCTAGATTGGTTCAAGAAATACATCAAAGACTAATTTTAGTGATATGTTATTATGCAATCAATATCAAGGAATCTAAATGTTAGAACAATTATTTAGGTCTTGTTTGGCAATAATGACATGTGGGTGATAACAATCATGCATGACAATCATATAATATGAATAGAATGATCAGGCAGGCATATAATATATAAAGGCATGAATAATATGAGCATAAAAATAAAGTATAGAAAAGATATTAGGATATACAAAGGCACGATTTTTATCTTAATTATCTACATCATGAAACAAACTGTTAATAAATTCAATATAAAAATAAAGAATTTATTCAAGGATCCTTAGGATTATACCTATGCGGTTTAGATTGAAAAACACAAAAATAGTTAGGCGGAGAAATTGTGGAACCAAGAACACAAGGTGATTAGTAATAGATTGAATGTATTAGCGTGTGACTATTTTGGAAGTCAAAGTGTATTTGTAAGTATTCGAGAGAATTTTCGGTATTCATAAAATAAAAATCACAAGTATTTATTGGCAGAATGATTCTGCGTCTCACGCGCCTACGACACTTGGCGTAGCTGACGTGTCAAGCGCATGATGCGGCATGCCTAGTAAAAAACGTACACGTGGCACGTGTTTTAAAAAAGATAAAAAAAAAGAAACTCCACGTCTCATGCAGAGACCTGTGCTTGACGCAAGACTCTGAATGAGTCAGGTTTCCACGTGTCAGGTGCAGGTTAGTGCACCTGATACAGGTGGACAGACTTGCGCCTGACGCACAGCCGTCTGTTAGGCGCAGGTTAGCGCACCAGCTTGGCTCCTGGCGAGCCTTTGCTAGCTTTATTTGAAACATGTTTTAAGAGATTTTTTTTATCTATTGACTATGAATATCTTATTTTACGTGATAAAATCTTATTTTAACTTATAAAACATATCTTTTGAAAATTTTATTTATTAAAATAAATCAGTTAATTTTATTTAATTGGGTTTTTAAGGAATTGGGCTCAAATACAATGAATTCTCACGAATAATTATTTGGGCTTTAGAATATCATTTCGAAACATAATTTTGGATTTGTTCTTTAGATTGCTCTTTTGCTGGATCGCGCCAACTAATACCGCGGTATGTTTCATTATTGGATCCTTGCATGGAGAAATACGATTATGTGCCTACACAAGCCGTTGCCTCTTTAATTACGATCATAAAAAATCATCTATCTAATAAAATTATTTTGGAAATAATCCTCATGTAAAGAATAATAATCTTTGTAAACTTAGGCATATAAAGGCATAAACTTTTGTTCATGCATTAATGTTGAGATGTCTTGATAATATAGTTAACACCATATTCGTAGTACTGGGTTGAACAAGATTGTAATTCCAAAGCAATGAAACCATATAAATCCTATGCTACATGCTCATATGAGAACATTCGACGCAAGAGTAATAGCTGTGGTGGCAGTAGCTTGCTAACACAACCCGTGATGGAATAATAATGAAAAGAGTTTATGCTACATGCTCATAGGAGAACATGATTTTAATAAATAACATAGTTTCTTTATGTTGGCTAAGACTTAATCCTAAATTCAATACCGATGAATACCTATAAACTAATTAACAACATGCTCGTGATAAGTTTATCATGAAACTCAAAGGGATTTTTTTTACAATGGGAGAATATGAAAACATAAACTAAGGGGTACATGAAGTGAATTGCGAACAAGTTCTAGCACAAATTTGAGTTGCTTCATGAGCTCGCTGAACTTGTTGACGATTCACTTTTAAAATAAAGCACTAAATAAAGGAAGCTGCTAGATGTTTGATTTTTGCTAATAGTCCAGAAAATGGATGAAGGAACGAACATGGGTAATTGTAGTGCCATAATGAGATTAGTGCAGTTTGTGAGGAAGGTGGTCCTTGCAATCCGTGAGAGGTTTCCCACTATAGAGCCTTGAGAAGGGCTTGACTCTTCGCATGAAGAACAAAAGTTGCTAAATTCATAAGTTCCTCCTCCATAGGAGAAATGTGAGGGAGTGTAGGGTAATGATGAAGGAACTAAGCACAAACCATGGCCTTTGATCGTTTCTGCCACGCTGCATCACTTTGAATTGTGTTTTATTGGAAGCCTGAACAGGTAGTACTCAAGTGAACGCCAAGAAAACCTGGAGGTGTAGTCATGTCTTATTCTGGAGGGTGAAAAAAGCGAACATGATTAAAATAAGGTAGATCGGACAGTTGGGAGTCAAACTCTGCAATATCTCAAATTTGTTGGGTAATTTGATGTACATCTGGGACGACATTGTGAAACAGTCGTTCGTTCCTTTGCAACCATATACTCCATGGGGTCCAAATACATGTCTTTATCTTAACACCTTGTATTCCATCCTCGCTATTAAAAAGCAAGCTATGATTGATGATCCAATAAGAAGAATGTATTGGATTACCTTCTTGTGCTTGAATTGGGAAGGGGGACAACTGCCATGTTAACTGTGAAAGTTGGCAAGAGTGGAAAAGGTGGTGCGTGGTTTCTATATCATGATGACGATAGTCGTAGAATGGGTACACCAGTTTTTGTCGTTTAAGAAGTTGTTCCTTAGTAGGAAGACGGTCAAGTAATAGCCTCCATATGAAATTTTCCATTTCGGCAGAATTGGAAGATGCCAAAGAATCTTGAAAACCTTCCCTGATATATTGATAACTGATCTATGAAGGCTAGTGGTAGTTTTAATCAGTTGAGCATACACAGTTTTGGTAGTAAACAATTCAGATACGGAATGAGACCAGAACATGAAACTTGGAGCATTGTGAGAAGGGAGTTCCATGGATATAATATATTTTGAATCTTCATGAGAAAAGAATTTTCTGACCATAGTAGCTTTCCAAACTTGATTGTCCACATCAATAAAATCACTAACCTTTGAGAGAGGAATTTGACTTAAGGGAACTGAACTATTTGCAATTGGAATTGTCCCATGAAATCAGACCGTGGAAAAGGTCTTAAGATTTAAGCCATTACCAACCTTCCAAGAGCAGCCATTAAGAAGTTGACGATCTGCTAATTGTAAACCTTCAAAATCTCATGATCTATGAGCTCCAACCTTATGAGTATAGGTTCCAATAGACATTGCAAGAGCTTTTATAGCAGTGTACACGGAGGACATAAAGCAGCTTGGTTTTGAATAGATAGACCATATTTTTTTCATTAGGTAGACATTGTTTAAAAGATGAAAGGAACGAACACCCAACCATCCGATGCCTATTGGGAGATGAACAATTTCTTTCTTAACCTAATGTATACCTGACTTATCCCTATTAGACCATAAGAAAGGCATGATCATGGAATCTAGACGATTATTGACACTAAGAGGAATAGCAAAGGAAGAAAGGATGTGAGAAATCATAGCAATGAGAACTGTATTAATAAGAATCACTTTGGTCGGAAGAGAAAGAGAAAGACTGTTCCAACTTAACAATTTCTGTGACATTAGATTAATTAAGAAATTGAAATGAGCATTCTTTGAAATTTTAATATCCACTGAGACTCCATGATGGGAAGAGATAGAATTCTTTTGATCCATATGTGGAGAATTTTTAAACAACGTTTGACACTGAGTAGTAGTGTTGGGGATAAAATTTCACATAAGATTTTTGAAAATTAATCTTTAAACCTGAGATGAAACAAAATCTTTAGTTGATTGTGGCTAAATGAAGACAAGCATTTTGTGAGGTTTAAAAGAAAAGTGATGCATCATCCGCAAAGAAGACATGTGAAATAGATGGACTTCTTCTCGACACTTTCATTCCTTTAAACAAATTAATATCTTCTGCTAGGGTGAGCATTCTAGAATAGATGTCCATGCATAAAATTAAGAGATATGGTGAGAGTGGATCACCTTGTTGAAGCCCAGACTTTGGATAAAAAGGGGAAGAGAGAGTACCATTCACTAAGATCTTGAAAGAGACTGAGGAGATACATTGAACAATCCATTGCGTCCAAACTTGAGGGAAACCATTAGCTTGGAGAATTTTAGAGATAAAAGTCCAATGGATCCTGTCATAAGCCTTATTAAGATCAATTCTGATAGCAGCATATGAAGCAATGGCGGAGGTTTTTCGGTTTATAAAGTGTAGCAATTCATGAGACAAAAGAACATAAATCCATCATGTTACGACCACGAATAAACGCATGTTAGAAAGGGGACACAAGTGTGGCTTCAATCTAAGAACAAGACATATGGCGATACATTTGTACAGTGTATTACATAGATTGGTAGGTCGTAGTTGTGAAACATCTGTAGGATTAGCCACCTTGTGCAACATGACCAATAAGGTAATGTTCCAAGCTTTGAGCAAGAAACCATTTGGGAAGAAATTTTACACTGCTAGAATAACATCAGTACCAACTAGAGGCCAATGAATCTTATAAAATTTGGCTATAATACCATCAGGTTCCAGAGATTTTGTATCCGCAATAGAAAACATAGCACACTTGATCTCATTAACACTAAAAGGTTCAGAGAGAGCAGTCTGTTGATGCTCAGAAAGAGTAGGTAAGTGGAGTTCTCGTAGAACTGTTGTGTTTCATCTTCACTTTCTGTGGAACTGGTATTTGAGAAGAGTGAAGACCAAAAAATTTGAACAACATTCATAATATCTAGGGGTTTATTAGCCCAGTTCCCTTGGGAGTTACGAAGGGACTTACTATCATTCCTTGATCTTGTCTTCCAGATTTTTGCATAAAGCAAGGGAGAAGGGCAGTTCCCTAATAGTGTCCATTGTTTTTTCATTCTTTATTTCCAGTAGAGAAAACCTTTCTTTAAATTTGGTTGCGCTGTAGTAATAGATTGAAGATAAGCAATTCCCAATTTCAATGTTGTACACTCTTTGCCCTAAAGAAGCTAGGTCTTCACTCAAAACTTTCCAGTCGATCCCATGCGATTTCTTATGATGTAGACACAAATTTTGAACTTGTTTTATCATATGAGCAGGCTTGATTTGAAGTTTGAACATTAGAGAGCCACTACATTGCATCGATCAAGCTTCTTTAAAGAGGGGATAACTTGTGGGTGTTGAAGACACCAGGACTCAAGCTGGTATGGTCGCTTGGTTGCAGTGTAGGTATTAAAGGTAGCATATATGATAGCTGCATGATCCAAACAGATAATTGATTCATGATATGGATGTGGTTAGGGAATAAGGTATGCCAAGAAGTGGACACATAAGCTCTATCCAGACTCTCTAAAAGAAGAGAAGTGCCTAATTGCTTATTTGTCCAAGTAAAATGTGGTCGACGTGTACGCTTTTTACTGGGCATGCCACGTCATACGCTTGACACGTCATCCTACGCCAGACAAAACTGGCGTGTGAGGCGCAGTGTAGTTTTTCCTATAAATAGGCCTAATTTCCGTACAGATTTGAAAAAAGGACAGATTTTCATATTAACACACTTCGAACTATACAAACATATTATGAACCTTTCTACGAATTATACAAATTCCCTACAAAAATTCATACTTTCAAACACAAATACATTCAATCTAGATATTTTCATACATTTATATTTTCACGCTTCACGATTGCTCATCCCGAAGGTTGTGAACCTCACAGACCCGTCCAAGCCATGGTATAACTCTGAGGGTTCTTAAATAAATTAATTATTTTTATATTGAAGTTACTAACTGTTTCTTTCATGATGTAGATCTTTAATAAAGAATCATTCTGCTGTATATTTTAAACCTTTTTTTTTTTTTTTGTGTTTCATAAATTATTATATGTTTGTCTGATCATTATATGCATATTATATGATTGTCCTGCTTTATTGCTTTTATCACTAACATGTTATTTTTGCTAATCAAGACCTAAAGAACTATTCTGATATTAATCAGATTAATTTGGATAACCTGCTACTTTCCTTGTAATATTGATTGCATAATAACGTATCACTGAAAATAGTCTTTTTATGTGTTTCATGAACCAACCTAGACTAATTATGTTTAGGGTGCTTAAAACATTATTTGGTTATTCTTTTCTATGATCTTCCTATAAAGAATTGTTGGCGACTTCGAAAACATTTTCAATACAAAACCTTTACAGTGGAGTAGTCAAATCTAATATGCGCTAACGCGCTCCCGTGTAGGAGAAATAAAAACATGCCTACAATTACCCACCTTTTATGTGAGTTGTACCCAACCTTTTTTATTTGCTTCGTTGTCCTTCTGAGTGTTCAAATTGAGGACAATATGAAGTTCGACTTGGGGAAGAATGTCACTTCGTGCATGTTAGTTGCATAATAGTTTAGATTTATTGCTTTAGTAGGATTGTTACATGGTTTGTACCGCTCATTAGGCGCAAGTTTACATGTACTGAAAAAAAGTGTATTTCTTTCTTAGTTGCATTAGATTTTTTTTTCATATTAGATTTCATATCACGCTAGTTTTCCCCATGTAACGAAAAAAGTGTATTTAATTCTTAGTTGCAATAGAATTTTTTTTCATATTAGATTTCATATCATGTTAGTTTTTTCATCTATGACATTATTTCTTTCTTAGTTGCTTGTTGATATTTCACTATACTTCCTAAGTGTCATTCATCTTATTCATGATTCTTCATAGCACAATTGTTTTTGCAATTGATTGTTTGTGGTAAGATTGTGTGATCTCTATCTGGCTCGATTTAACTTTATTGCATAGACACCTTAACCTAAGTGAGCTTTTATGCCTATAAACTAACATATCCGTGTTAATTTTGTTCTTTCATGTGTGATTAGTTCCTCAGTTGTTGGATTGATCTTGATTTTGACTTGGTACTCTTTGATCCTTGATAGTGTAGACATTTTGATATAATTGAGGCATTTTATTTCATGATAATAGCTCCAGAGTTATTCTTTTTTCATATTATCCTTTCTCTAGCCCCGTTGAGCCTTCTTAACTATGTTTGATTAAATACCTATATAGCAAGCCATTAGCCTCATTTTGATTCTTGTCCTAATCCTAGCTTAGGGGAGTGAGTATTAGTTTTGGTTTGATTTGTGTTGAATTGAAGTGCTCTATTTAAGGTCTAGATGGAAGGAAAAATATGTTTAGTGAGCTTTAAAATTGAATTGAAAGTTTGAAAAAAAGAAAAAAAAGAAAAAAAAGTGAAGTATGAAATGAAAAAGAAGCGAAAAAAAAGATGAGAGTAAAGTGAAATAAAAAGGGTTAATATTGAATTTCTTGAATGGAAAAAGTGTTGGTTACATTTTTTGGAGATTGTTGGTTGTTGCGTGGAGTAGTTATGACTTTTCATGGCCATGTTTTCAGTTATACGATGGTCCACTTGTTAGTTTTTCCATCATAATTCCCAAATTATTCTCCATACCTTTAACCTCAGCCTCGTTGTTACCCTTAAAAGTCCTCTTGATCATAGTGTATTGTATTGTTAATTATTAAATGAGTCAAAAAGTCAAAGTTAATGAGTACATGTTTCATCTGAGTTGACTTGATTTAGATTGAGTGTCATCATTTATCCTTTAAACACATGAGAGATTTGAGCGCACATAACTATAGCCAGGTCTGTCAGGTTTGGTTAAATCCAGCTTGGAAGAGATGGTATGTGGTATGATTGGAGAGTCGATTGCGATACATGACATGCTATGCAGCTTTGTTCGAGATTTTTCGATTCCTGGTTTGTGTAGTGATTATATCTCTCGCGTTTTCAGTTGAGAATTGACTCTATTGTAGTCCTTTATTGTAGGTTGTCTTTCTTTTCTAATGTATATGTCTTATATATTTCTTGAGAAAAAGAAAAGGTTTAAATTGGCGAAATTTGATATGTCATATTTATACATAGATTTTAGTTGCATTTGGGTTGCATTTCTAGTTCATATTAGAGCATTTAAGTGGATATTAGCATGATTTACTCAAGTTTTGCTCTACTGCTCTACGTTTGCTTGTGTTTGATGATTTCAGGTACTATTAATGCAAATAGATAATGGTTAGATAAGATTGAGTGAAACATACATGAATATATAAGGTAGATTGCATGAGTATCACAAAACATCTTTTTGGGAAAAATTTGGGCTAGAATAAAGCGGACCATCACAACAAGAAATGTAAAATGTACTCTTATACACACTTTTATTAATACATTTTGATACACAAATTATAATGGATTGATTCCAAATGGTTTGGAAAGTAGACTTGAGGAGCTTTCCAACAACTACAAATTTGCTGAATTTCGACCAGAGACGAAAAAGTTATGAGGTTTTGAAAATGAGCAATTTTGGTATTTGTTACGGGCCGGTCGGACGAATCGTTGTTTTACTTTTTCTACAGGTTTTGACCTGACAACCGCCGGACCTAGCGGGATCCGCCCCGGCAGCCTAGGTGGGGCGATTTTTAAGCTTTTTGAAGTGCGTGTTGCACATTTTATGATTTTAATATATACTTGTCCTTTTAGTGGAGAAAAAATACGTTTTATTATTATTATTATTATTATTATTATTATTATTATTATTATTATTATTATTATTATTATTATTATTATTATTATTATTATTATTATTATTATTATTATTATTATTACTATTTTCAGTCATTAGTTTTCTAAGCACTTCTATTCTCTCAAGAACCCTAATTTATTATACATTACAAATTCACTCAAGATTCAGTAGAGTAATTGTTTTCAATATTCATTCTTCAATAATTGGTATTATTTCTCATCACTTACTATTCCCTTTTCAATTATTCTTTAATTGTGATTATGTTTTTCCCAATTGTGTGAGTAGATTATTTATTATGGGATCTATGTATGCATGTGAGGGACTGATTGAATGATTGTTTAATTCATTGATATTTTTTGTTCTTGCTATTGAGTTATTTAAGTTAATCTACAAGTTACGCCAATTGTGTTGATTATTGTTGCAATACAAAGTTATAGATCGAGAGGATTTTGTATAGGCTCTCAATAGTAGACTTAGCAATCTATGACCATGCGAGAGCGGCTTAGCGAGCTTCGATGGAGGTAATGTTCGAGAAAAATTACAAATGCCCCAAAAGTTAGATTATTTCATTAAGTTCTTCAATCATTCTTGATATCCTGAATTGCATTTATGGTGAAACGTTCCCTAGTCTTTCCCTTATTTGATATTATTAATTTGATTATTTTCTTAGTTTAGTAAATTAAACCAACCTTTTTCATCTGATTTAGTTAGTATAATATTAGATTTCAGATATAATAGTATAGCTATCTTCTTGTGGTTTCGATCATGACTTCCCTCACAACTAGTTAGTGGATCGTATGTTATTTTTTTATTAGGTGCATGATACGACTTTAGCCTGTCAAATAGTTAGTAAACTTAGGCCCAACAATCAATTTGAGTTAGTATTTATTTCAAATACTCATAATCTATTATAAAAGTGTATTTTGAAACCTTTCTAATAAATAACAAGTCTTTTTTAGTAAACAAAAGCTTTTTAAAATTATAACTAAAGATACAGTGTATTACAATATGGTTGTATGGACTTTTGATACAAGCATATAGGAGGCTTAATTACTTTATCAATTATTTTTATTTATTATCTATGATTGATTAAGGGGGGTTAATTTAATATTAAATTAATCCATATTCCATATTTATTACATCTGGTACGGTAAAGATTGATTTTTGAGATTAATCATAGTATTACATTCCTTATTATTTTTTCACAATCGCGGATTTGTAATAAGATAAGTGGAAAGGTATGATTTAATGACATTGGTTATTGTTGATGTTGTTCAATAGGTTGGGTTAAAGAACTAATGGTTATGAATTGGTTATACTGTGATCGCTTTTGTTAGTTAAAGATAAAATATAATCTTAGAGTGTTGGTTTGACTATAGTGTACTGGTTCAGGGTTGTTACGTGTTAGATTTTAACTGTGGTTAATGTTTAATCAATTAATCACTTAAAGTAAAAGAGAATGAGCAACAAAACTCTAGATTAGTGCATGTCTGGATTATTAAACACTAGGAGTTGGGGTACATGTTGGTAACTCATGGCTTTTTGAGGATCGCCTCATCATTGTGTCACTCTGTTATATATAATATGTCGATATCAATTGGTTTTGGGGGGCACAGAGTCACGCATGTTGCCTTGTCTTCTTATTGAAAACATGTTTTGGTTTGGACAACTCATTTGTTGCTTATTTAACCTAATTAGTGAATTATATTATTACAGGGTCATGTGTTGTTATAGTATTACTTATTTTGCTTGCAATGCATGGCCTTTGTTTTATGCTAGGCTGTTTGCTTACTTATTCTTAGACTTTATGTACTCACTTCGCTAATTGCTTACTTTTTATGTTGATCATGGTTTATGCCTTATTGATCTTTTGACTACCCTTTTTACTAAGTATTGTTTGGAGAGCAGTCACTTTATCAATATGTCACTTTTTTTTCAGGTGGGAGTTTATGATGCATGCATGCATGCATGGGACTAGGATCGTAACTATTCTGGATTTTTCTTAAAGTCTAGAGTTGTCTTTGGTTTGACTAAGTTATTGAATTTTGTTTAGTTAATTTTGGTGTATGTGCCTTGTTTTTTTCCAAGATGTGAGACATTGAGTTGACTTTATTTATTTGGTTTGAAATGTTTTATTTTTTTTTTTTGCTGCAAAATTTTGAATAAGTTGAGGTGTTTTCACACGTGGTGGTTATGCTTTGATAATTTTGTTTTATTTATTGGAAAAATGTTATTAAAACAGAGAGAATTTTTGAGGTATTATGTATATTGTTATACTCCTTTTGCTATAAAATCGTAAAATCAAATAAGGAAGCATATTTTATATATATATATATATTTTGTGCTGTAATTATATATTTTCATGAGTTATGTGCATAAGACTGAAAATATGAATTATTTGAAAAAAAAAGTGTTTACCGCTTCGTTGAGGCAAATGTCAAGTGCTTACACGTTGCGCTTAGGCTTCAAGAGTCGTATTGCCTTACTATATGAAGGACCTTCATATATACTGCTTATTAGAACTTCTATACTATTAACTTCTCGATTTGTGAGATAAACGTTAAACTAACTCTAAAAAGTACTAATTTGTATTACTTAGAAACGAACTTAGGATAACTTTTTTATTCTCAATTTTTAGGAAATTCAAAAGGGGAAACATCATTAGACCAGATTGAGCACAATTAACAATAACATGAGAACCCACCACCATAGGTTGGAGAAGAGATAACATATGGTAAACCTTGTCATTAACACGCTCAACAAAAGACCAAGAAACACAATCAAAACAATTAATTGAAAGTAAAATATATTCCAACATCAAATGAAAAATGCTCGCTCTCGTTGCATTATGCTTTAGCATTTTGATTACCAATAACTTATTGCGATCTCCACTATTACTTTATGCAGTGCGACGCTTTGGCAAGCGTCACCCCTAATGGACAGCGAGGGCTTCGACATGGCTTACATTCCCGATAGATTGAGAGAAAGAATACCCAGAGATCCCCCTACACATCTTGAACAACCATTCTTGATTGACAAGTTCCTTACCTTCTTTCACACCAACATCTACATTAAGCTTTGACCACTCTTCACCTGAAGACACTGAGCTGCCACAAGAGTAGTAATAGCACTGGAGATAGGTTTGGCTCTCCCAATCTTGTGCTTTCATAGCATAGCCGCATATCTCCTCCGGAGAAGCCACATCCTCTTCCATGACCCATCTATGTATTCCCCCCCCCCCCAAACCACCCACACATGAGTAAGAAACAGTTCCAAATCATCCTCCCTCAACTCTTACAAAGTGATATACCACCAATCAACAAAAGAGGTAAACGGCGTGGAGTGAAATAAAAAATTTGACTTACTTGACATATAGCACGAGCTAAAGAGCAGCCCAACAAAGAGCATGAAACAGTTAGAGAATCTCGATAGACGTTGACAAATAACATGTTTTGTAGATAATGCTTCATAGCAAGCCCTCTAAGCAAATAATTTGACATGAGTTAGCAGCTTTGAACTCTAAATATGATTCCACATCACACTTGAGTTTGAACCGGAGGCGTTTCTACATTGTATCTCATCATGAAAGATAGCCTTATAAGGCGATCTCATTGAGTAATCTCCATTCTTTTCCATATCCCAGGATGGGACATATATAATGAGGAAAATGAGCGATCAGAGGGATGCTCATGATATGGTCTTGTTCGAAGGAGGGAAATACATATTATATTATGCATGGGTCCCACGATCTAGATATTGAATCAATATGGGCACAAACCTCCATATCCTCCAATCAATGGCCGAGGGGGGAAATAATTTTAGAAATTTGGGAAGTATCATATCATAAGGACCAAACGCAATAGGGAGTCCATATTTGTCAATAATCTCCATGTTAATTTGCCAAGTAGAGGCCTATTATACATCTTGAAGTCCCTGAATCCCAAGCCACACTCAGCTTTATAATGACATAACTTCTTCCAAGCTAACTATTGAAATTTTTTTTACAACTTTCTTTGACCCCACCAAAATTGCACTGCAAATGAGCGTTACTTACTACAAAATGAGGATGGAAACTTGAACGTACTTAATGGTAGGTAGGGATAAATTAGGGAAATTGCCTTTACCTGGACCTCCCTACCCGCCTTAGAAAGAATCATCCCATTCCACCCTTGTAGATTCTTTCATAACTCCTTAACATCCTTCGTAATAACCTTCTTAGAAAAACCCACCACCTTCAGTAATTCAAGATACTTATCAGGAATATAAACCTGGTGAACTCCAATTTTCTCCACAAGAGCCACATGTTTGAACTCCAATCATTTAGTTGCCTCACTAACTCCGTGAAGGAGCCGTACCGAACCTGTACACTTGGTGAACTGCTAATGGAATACCAACACTAGTGGAAAAAAATGCAAGGATTGCGCTGTAAAGCTGTGTTTTTTAAAAAACGCAGCCCTTAATAGTGAATGGTTGACGTTAGCCCAAAAACCGCAGTCCTTTGTATACGAAGGGTTGCGGTCAATGCAAAAACTGCAGCCCTTTTACTGAAGGGATGCGGTTAGCCGAAAACCGCAGCCCTATATGAAATAAAGGGTTGCGGTTAGCTCATAATTCGTTGCCCTTCGTATATATGAAGGGATGCGGTCAATGCAAAAAATGCAGCCCTTTTAGTGAAGGGCTACAGTTTTTGGGTTAACCGCAGCCCTTTATGGGCTTTTTTAAAAAATTTTACTTGAAATGAATTGGATCCGCGCGCTGTGGGCTTAAAATGTTAAGTAGCTAGGGTTTAATTTCTCATAATATACCTCCCTCATTCTCTCTCCTTTCTCACAATCCGCTACCCTCATTCTCTCCCCTTTTTCTCCTCTGCTCGAGCGTTTGGTTTCACCGCTCTGCTACACTACTGCACCAAAGCCAAGGTTCGACGCACGCCGCTCTACTTCTGTCATCCATCCATCCTTTGTCTGTCCTCTCTCTCCTCTGCTCGAGCGTTTTTTGCGGTGAGATTCAAGGTGTTTGGTTTCGCCGCTATGCTACACTGCCATCCAACCATCCCTTGTCTGTCCGACGCACGCCGCTCTGCTTCCGCTCTGTCCTCTCTCGCCGGCGTTGTTCTGGTTCGCTACTGGTACTTCGAGTGCGTAAGTGGAACAATTTCCCCCGTTTTCTTGATTTCCTCCTTTTCTCTAAGCCCTAGTTCGTTTTTTTGTATACTTTTTGTATGTTGTAATTTGAAGCTTGAATTAGAGAATATTGATGTAGAAGTTTTTTTTTTTTGTGTGTTTACTAGATAAATTTTCTGATTGTTGAGCATTGTTGACTTTTTTTATTTTCCCTGTTTTATATAATGTTGTTGATTTTGTTTTTTTTTAGAATTTATAATGAAAAAGATGTGGTCACAAGTAATTTCGTAATTTTCGTTTGTAGAATTTGTGATGTTCTAGGTTGTTCTCATATATTTAGGAGTAAAGAAATGCAAAAAGGAAATTATTTTTTTTTGGTCAAAAGAGTTGTGGTTATGGTCACGAAGGACTGCTATAGGAAGGGTTGTGGTTTGCGGGTCAATAACGCAACCCTTAGGGCTGTTTTGACCGCAACCCTTGTGTTTTTTTCCACTAGTGTAATGGATGAAGGACATATAGCTAGGAAACGAGTCAATGTTGTGTAAGTGAACGGAATGATGTTGGCATGTTCGAGCTAAGCAAGTAAACTAATCTTCGTTGCGTAGGCAAAGTTATTTGGCTCTTTCGAGCTAGGGGCAAGCAAGAGTTCTTGTTCGAGTTGAACTACGCTATTCAAAGCATCGAGAAGGAATCGCAGTGTGACAAATCCTATGTCTTACTTCTCTGCTACTTCAGCTATATGCTTCTAACTAGTCTTTTCCAACTGTAGCAGGGGTAATGCAATGCCTCCAAGATCTCACTTCATTCACCTATCTGCCTCCTTTGTTTCAGAGCGCGCTTAAAAAGCTTCTGCTTTTAGTCTCCCTTCTAGTTTTGTCCATATTCACCTTCTAACACGAGTCAACTCCTATGTTACAACAGTATCTTCAATTAAGTCTACAACATTATCTAAAACTCTGGAGAAAATAATGCAATCATTTGCAAATAAGAGATGGGAGATAGTTTGGGAACTAGGCAACCTTCACACCATGTAAACCTCGATGTTCCTCCACTCTTTTCCGTATACTTCATATGCATCTGCACACATAATGAAAAAGATAAATGGATAGTGGGAACATACTCCATAACCTCAAGCACAACACCTAATCCAAACCAAACTTCAATAGTGTCACCTCCAAGAAGTCTCATTCTACCCTGTCATAAGCCTTTGACTAATGCAATTTTGGAGAAAGACATGCACCCCTCTACTTGTTTGTAATTTTCATGTGATGAAAAAGCTCAAATCCTATAAGAATGTTCTCCGTTATCAGTCTACTCGAATAAAAGCACTTTCATTTATAGAATTAATCTCTTGTGAACTTTAGACATAAGCTTAAACATCACAATGCACAAGGAAATTAGTCTAAAATCCCCTATCTGATCTAACTTATTTTTTTTTAGGATAAGAGCAATAAAACTTTTATTCATATTCGGGGCATAGGATCACCATTTAATATATCTAAAATAGAGGTTATCACAGAGGGACCAACAATATGCTATAACCATTGAAAGAATAATGGACAAATACCATCGGAACCACGGCCTTTGATCGGATCCATTCAGCTCGGAGCAAATATAACTTCTTACTCCATGTAGCTTGCTTGCAACTCTGCATTCATGGAATCTCAAATACGGGTTTCAAGGCTGACTAAGCTCTGCGCAATAAATGAGTAGTGCGCTGAAGCGAACATATTATGGAATTATGACATAGCTACATGCCCAATAGACTCGAGCCTCATGAATAATATCAAAATCATCCTTAATTCGAGAACTCAAATTCTTCTGCTTTCTATTCGAACCCGTCTAGCAAAAAAATTATAATACTATTATTCTCTAGATTCCTATAGCCCACGAGTGTTCCCTCCAAAATGCTTCTGATCTTGTGCACTAACCCAAAAAATTCACGCACTAATGCACGACATTGCGCCAACTGTCTCGTAGATAACCCATTACCCATCATCCTTGTTAAGCTTGTTGAGTGTTCTTCTCTTACTATTCATATCCTTGAAAACATATTCGAATTGAACTCCTCACAAACCTTCATATCATCTGCACATATAGCTAATTTGGTATCCAAAAGAGTGCCACTAGGCTCCTACTCATCAGAAACAATAGACTCACATTCCTCATCTTCCGTGCAAAGTTGTTCAAAGAAAAAATGCTTAGCATTCAACCCTACATGGCCTTCTTAGTGATAGAAGACAAGTTTTAGGGGGAGTGGTTTGAAACATTCCCAATCTAAATTAGATAAATGAGTTGTTGGAAAGCAAGCAAACCACAAGTCAACGGCGAAGGCTCTATCAAGGCGACATTGAACATCGTCACTTGCTTCTCTATTTATTATTATTGAACATGTACCTAGATGACGAAATATCCTGAAGACCACAAACATCCATAAGATCTCTAAAACTATGCATTTGCCATTCCGCCCCAACTCCCCTGTCCTTCATTTCATGAGAGAATAAAATCTCATTTAATAAGTCTCCAATGCACATCCATGATAACTGAGTTTCAGACACTAACTCAATAAGAATTTCCGAGACAAATGACGGTTTTGAACCTTGGGCCATCCATAAAAACCAGTCAATCTTTGCTCGATGGTCATGTATTTCCGATTTCACCTCGACATTAATGTGATGCATCCACATTGACCGTAGTGCAACATCTACATCTTTCCTCCAAAGCACCACAAGACCACCTCACCTTCCCACATAATCCACCATTAACCCTCTAAAGGAAACAAAAAAATGAAGCCTTTCATACTGAAAGATTACCCAAATCTCCCTCCTGTCCTTGCCTCTGATACGCTACGATCAACGTAGTGGCTTCGTAACATCAAGCGTAAATTTGACCCAACGAAACGTGTCCAAATCCGGGTCATCAAGCTCCACCTCAATAATACTTCCTAGGGTAGAGATAATAACCTTAACTTCCCATCTATTTCTACAATTAAAGAGATATTTTACGCATATCGAAAATGGAAAGTGGTTTAGAGAGACTTTTGATGGTTGTTCATGACCCAAGATCTCAGTGAGCATCAATATTTTGTTTTTGAAACACAGTGGTCTTGCCATAATTACTTTCTCCTTATCCCCTAAATGGAAAAATAAATAAATTGGCTCCAATATCCCTTATAACCACCTTCTACATTACTCCCCAAACTTGTGTCATTGTCCTCCATTGAAAGGTCTATAGGTAATCCGTCGACCAACCAATTTCAAAGAATTCCTCGACTGTGCCTTCCTACTTAACTATTTCATTATCTTCATCATCCAAAGTTAACCTATTGCAGTGGATAGCCAAATCATCAACCATGATGTCTACATATTGAACCTCGAAAGGTTGGAAAAACCCCTAGCCTACAAGGGAGATGAGCCTTTTCTTTTTACGCGGTTTTTTTATAAATACAACCTCATAACTTAAGAATACTATAGATTATCAAAAGTTGATTATGGGCGCGCTGACAAAAACAGTCCCTCCTTTAATTTATTATTGTTCAATCCTAACTTTTGGGGTATTTAACAATAGCGGTCCAGGTTAACCGGTAACCAATTTAAGAGGCTTTTGTAAAACAAAATTACTTCATTTTGCTGTTTTAATTTCCTCTTTCTCTCTCCTCCCTCCTTGCTCCTCTTCCACCTCCTCTTCCTTCTCCCTTGCCACCTCCCCTACTACTGTCCTGTTGGCACCCCGCCACCGACCTTACCAGCCTAATCAACCCAAAAGTACCCAATACCTACTCTCCACCTAACCCTACCCACTCACTCGACTTCACCCAACAACAAACCAAAAAACTAGTCCAGCCATCGCCATCAAAACCTCACCACAACCACCAGCCTTTGCGGCCATGCTTCCACGAATGCTTCTACTTCATTGTCTTCCTCTTACATTGCATCCTTGCTTGAGCTGGTGGTTTTGTGTGGCTGGTGGTTTTGTGTGACTCGAGGAGAGAGACGCGAGGGAAGGAGTTGTTTCGAAGAAAGGGAGGTGGTGCCAGGACAAACGGAGGGAGTTTGAGGGCAAATGAGAGGGTTATTAGGGAAGGGAAGTGATTTCGGGTGGCAAAAGAGGGGTTTCAGGGGCAGGGGATGGTGCTGAGGGAGGGGAGGGGGTTTTTGGGGAAAAGGAGTGGTTTCGGAGGACATAGGAGTAATTCTGAGCTAGGGCAGGGGGATAGGTGGTTGGGGAGGGGATGGATTTTTGGGGACGCGGAAGAGAGTGGCGAGGGAAGGAAAAGAGACTTGGGGATGGGATAGAGGGTGGAGGGGGTGGTGACAGTTACGGGAGGTAAGGGGGGTAGTGGGAAGAGAGGAGATTGGGTGGCAAGGGAGAGGAGAAGGAGGGAGCAGTGAAGGAATGAGAGAGAAAACAGGAGGAAAAAGATAGAAAAACAAAAAGGGCAAAGTATACGTGCTACAACAGGTCTCTAACTTACTAGAACTACTATTGTAAAATAACTCCAAAAATTGAGACTGAATAATAAGAAACTGAAGTATGGACTATTTTTGTCAGGGGGCCCATAGTTGAAACTGATTAAATCAAATTTTCCTTTTTTAATTGAATGTGGAGAAGTTTGAATTATTGAAGTCAACCTTTTCTTATCTTAATATATCAGCCTGTTATAATCAGTTAGTAAGAACATGGAGGACGACAATATAATTCTTTAGTCACTATAATAAATGTTCAGAATCTCCTACATACAAAATAGCAAGATGGTTTTAGCTACAGTTTAAGCTATAATCTGAAAGTACTTTCTAAAACTGTAGAATAGTACAATTACAATGTGAAAGTGATCTTTTTCACATCATCAATTCTCACCGTATTCAGTGCTTGGAATTCAAACTTAATTTCCTTTGATATCTCACAAGCACCAGCTAGTTCACGTTTCCATCTAGCCTAGTATTTATTAACAATCCGTTATAGGAGTAACCATGATTTGGACAGCAAGACTTTCAGCCTATTGCATCCCAGCTTACTAATAACGTATGCATCGACATCATCAGACTCATGCATCAGTAAAAAGTTAATCAGAGTCTGTTTCCTCCCTTACAGAATCAGAATTCACAACAGGAAGATTCCTCGGGTACTGTGAGGACGTCAACCGTCTCTCCAAAGGTGATTTCCTCTTGCTCACCACAAATCGGTTCACTCCTTTCCTCATTGGCATGATAGATGGGAAATCCTCATCAGGAATCTGGCTCAGCTCTGAAATGTCTTTTATCTGAGCAACACGCCGAAACCACCTCTCTGCCTTGGCTTCCTCAGACATGTCCAGCAGATCTGGTTCCTTTACGGCTGATCCCTCCAAACTCCTTTCTCTCCAAGAGTGTCCAACACTTGCATTCTCGCTTAAGCTCTGAGATTTTGAATCATCATCAGGTGACCTGAATTGTGATTCAAAATATTTTGGATTTTGATTCACATTATTGGATGCCTCAAAAACTGGGTCACTGTATTTACCTTCCTTTCTCTCTCCTGCCCCTCCGGCATCTGAGCTCATTGGACCAGTCTGTTCATTTGCATGGATTGACTCTGAACCCTCACGTGATTTCTCATTGGCAAAGTATCCAGGTGGAAAAGGGACAAAGGGGACATAATAATTACTGCCCGCTTGCTCCATCACCACACGCCTCTTGTACATCGGAGAGGTCAAAGAACGGTCTTTCTTCTTACTAACAACAAACCGATTTTCTGCTTTGTGGATTGGCATGATTTCTGGGAAGTCATCATCAGATATAGCACTTGGCAGGTCTTTATTTACGGCTTGTCGCTCACCTACCTTCTTAAACCATTGTTCAGATTTTTCATCTTTTTCTCTTTTGTAATCTTTATTTCCTCTCTGTCTCGAAGACTTTTCATTCAGCATCTGTTGTTCAACTGGAGCATAAGTGTCAAGCCCTGACTTTGGCTCACTGTGTTTCCCATATTGAGAATAAACAAAAGTAGACGTTGCAGAAGGAGAAGATTTTTCACCTACAAGTTCATCTAGACTCTGGCTAATTTTCACATTGATGCTATTCTCAGCACTAGCTGTTTCGAAACCATTAGGACCATAATTGTTAACGATAC
This sequence comes from Beta vulgaris subsp. vulgaris, assembly GCF_026745355.1. Lineage (NCBI taxonomy): Eukaryota > Viridiplantae > Streptophyta > Magnoliopsida > Caryophyllales > Amaranthaceae > Beta > Beta vulgaris. The sequence goes on along the minus strand of NC_079206.1, from coordinate 30,476,520 downwards.
CCAAGTTTCCTTTGCTTGCAGAATACCTGTTATCCTCTGCCTTCATGGTCTCAGGAAAATCTTCATCTGCTAGAGAACTTCTCAGTTCAGACGATAATTCCAACTGAGCTATCTTAGTGAACCACTGTTGCTCATCTCCGCTCCCAGGTATTATGTCATCAGAATAACCTTTCACAGAGATATCAGCTCCCAAACCTGAGACAGAGGTGGGGCTCAGGAATGAGTTGACTCCTGATTTCTTGCAATCACACCTCAGGCATACCACATTCCTACCAAAGTTTAAGAAGTTGCATCTGGAGGAGGAGGAGATGGAAAAGAATGCAAGTCTCAAGTTAGAATAGATGCAAAACAACTAGGAAAAGGCAAGTTAGATAAGAGTTAACGACACTCACTGCGGACATTCCCATTCACCAGATACAAATTTCTTTGGCCGAAGCTCATCACACTGAAGACATTCCGAGTTTTTAGCAAAGTTCATAAAACTGCACCTGCTCATGGACCAAACATGATACATATTAGTTGTTAACAATGAAAAGCTAAATTTCAAAAGAAAGTGCTGCATCCCCGATCCCCCCCCCCTCTCCCTCTTCTTAAAAGGCCATCTTTTGAGTTTTGAATACCAGATTACAAATCATAGCTCAGAGACCATGAAAAGATTACATAACGACATAATTTGCTTTGTCAAGGGAATTTTACGGACCTCTGAAAGGTAATAATAAGCTAAAATTTAATCTGACCCAGTACAATAGACTACTCGAATGACAACATTAGATTTGCTTAGTGGAACTAATTGAGCACAGAAAAGAATTTAGGGCTGAGCAACGCTATATGAACATCAGAAAATCCAATTCGAATTCCTGGATACCTGATCCAGAAACAATTTTGGATTGGAAATCTTAAAAACTTCGATGATCCGATCCACTATCTAATCCGAAATTTTGGATAATCCAATCTAAAAAGAATTTCGGATCAAATAACCAATCAGAAAATCGGATATGGATAAAAATTCAGATTCGATTTTCGTATTTTTGGATGATATAAATTATAATCAGATTTTAAATTTCAAATGTCAGATGTCTGACCCATTCTCCGTAATATTTGGGTTATTTAACTTTTGAATTTTAATTTTTTTCCTCAAGGATATTGAACATGGAAGGAACGAAAAAACACAAATGTGAGAACCCTACTCACTCGTGTAGTTTCTTTTGTCTCTCTGTCAAGCATACCCAGTCCAACACCCTAGTCATTTGTTCCTAACAGTGCTCAGTGCATCGTGATGGTGATCCAATAATTCATCCCTAGACCACAATCCTCTATAGTCTGGGTCCAAGGCTTCTTGTATTCATCAGCAAAACTTATGGTATTGAAAGGTCTTGTAGAAGGCTCTAGCAGCACTAGTTTCTGGTTGTGGCCATAAAAACGAAGAGAGAAGTCTTTAAAGATCAGAAACTAAAAGCCAGCTGTTATAATCGTCCAGCCTTTTCCACTTCTGCTCTGCCTTTGGAGTGTTTTTACTTCTTTGTCATATATATACTTCCTCCGTTTCGTTTTAAATGCAACAAAGGGGTATTATTTGTGAGATATAAAATATTCATTTGTTGCGTTTAAAATGAAACGAAGGAAGTATGTATGTATAAAAGATGCTTATTATGACTTTTCCGACGTCAATTTCTTTGATGCTTCTCTATTATAAACTATTCGTATTCAGCCTGCTCCAACTCAGAAAGCAGACTGGAGTGATTCCTAGAGAACTTGATACATCAAACCCCAAAAAGGAGGCTATCACAATAGTGCAATTAAGAGACCACAATAATAAAGTAATGTGAAACCAACATAAGAATAGAATCTTGGACCAAGTCCTTGCAATAAAAGATATGCAAGTCGGAAATTTACTAATATCCAATTCGAGAATTGTCAGATATCGGAAATCCGAAAGAAAATCGGACTGGATTTAGATATAAGAAAAAAGAAGTGAATTTCAATATTGGATATCCGACACAAAATCAATTTCAGATCAGATTGGATATCCAATTCATGCTCAGCCCCAGAAAAGATAAAACCAAGGGAAAAATCTACTAATTTAATTCTTCATGACTCACTCTGGGCATAACCAGTCGCCTTTCTTCATTTCCACTTTCTTTTCAAAAGGTTTTGGTGCTTGCCTGTATCTTTCAGAAAACTGTGCTGTTGCAACAGAGTCCACAGAGCTTCCATTAGAGTTAGCCAACTCATTGAACAATTTCCTCACAGATGATTCGACTCTACTGTGTATTTGCATGTTCTCTGGAAATTTAATAGTCGTGTGGGCATAACTCAACAAAAACTCTACCAGATCGGCTGTGCTTGGTTCATCCGATGCTAATACCTATTCAACATGCATTAAGCTGAGGTCAATATGCTGGATTCAGCAGCTGTTACAAGAAACGAAATAAGAAATACCAGGGCTGGAAGAAGTGGCGTCAATATAACACAACCCACAAAAGTATAATAAGTATATGAAACCTTTAAGTAACATATAAGTGGAAAAAAAAATACACCATAATTTTATTAAGAAAAAATCAAGTTTTGCCTAAACTTTTGCAATTTCGGAAAGTAAGAAGGTACATTTTCAAGGATGACTTGTTTTGTTCCTCCCGTATACGATTTATGACATAAAAGACATATTTAATACACCACCTTTTCCTTTAAATATATTTTCATATATTGTACTGTTGACTTATCTTTAGTGTGTGTAACTAACCATGTTTCCCTTCTACAGACCCTAATAGAGAAGAACCCGGGTGAAAACAAAAACAATATGTCCTAGCGAGATAACCCTTGAAAACATAATGAGATGACAGCCTCTCTATTAGGCCTTGTTCTCTTCAACTTAGAAAGATAATATTCAGTTAAGCTTGAAACATTAAAACTGAGCGAAATCCTTGAAATTATTTCTCGAAATTGCTTCAAATTGAACGCTAAATTAAAATCCTTAATCAGAGAAAAATAAACATACAAAACAAAAAAGAAAATTTGTCAGAAACAACCTTTTAAATACAATTTTTTGCGAGAAACAATCTTTAAAAAGAATCTGGCAAAAGAAGACCATAATAAGAAAATATTTTGTGAGGAATAACCTCGACCCATTTTCCGACATTGACCAAGCATTTTTCAGCATTGACTCGTTAAAACCAACCCTATGGAGTGCACGTGAACTGCATCTCTTCTATTTCGACCTTGTTTTTCTCTATTTTTTCGACATTGACCAAATATTTTCCGATGTTGAATTCATCAGTATATGAAGGTAATCAAGTTGAAAAATAAGAAATGTGGGTTACGTGCCTTGCCATGTTTGGTTTTAGTGAGTCGAAGCGGCAAAATACTTAGTCAATGCCCGGAGAATGGGACAAGGTTGTTGCTCGCAAAAAAATATTTTTAAGGTCTTATTTTGTCAGATTTTTTTACAAAGGTTGTTTCTCACCAAAACTTGTATTTAAAAGGTTATTTTTGACAAAAAATTCCAAACAAAAACCCTTACTTTGTGAAATTGGTTACCAATTGGGTAAAGTGGAAGAGTGGGTGTAGACTATGCCCTGATGTCATTCACTGCAGCCTCTTTTTGTCATCAGTGAAGCTCTTTCAAGTAAGTTTTCTCTTTGACATGTCTCTCACATTATCTCTCTCTGTTAGCATACTCATTTTGTACAGGTAGCAAAATAGAGTAAGACAGACTTAGTTAGCTTAAATGAAATTTAGAGTTCAGATTCAATACTGTACAAGTAATCAACAATAGTAGTACCAGTTAGCAAGGGAGGTCATCAAAATACATCCAATAGTTCGTAAATTTTGTTATGTTGTGTTGTAGGGAACAAACCTACATCTAAACAGGTCAATTTCTGATATTTAAGATAAGTTAGCTTTGCTCCTGTAAACCTTGATGCTAAGATGTGCCGGATAGGATGTGATTGTTTAACTTGGGAATGGCCATTATGGAACAGAATTACAAGTGTCCAAAGTTATGATGTGGACATGTAGAATACTTTCCTTCCATATGTATAAATAAGTTGAGGGTATCAATTTCCCTTTCTCATCTAGAATTGACGTCCACAAGTGTCAATACTCATACATAGTGTCGTATAACTAACACGCATGCTTGAACAAAATGAAGGATATCATCTTACCTTCCATATACAATATCCTATGTGATTTAATCAGATCTTTTTTGCTTGAATTTACTTAACTCCGCTCAAAGTATGATACACTCATAATTAGAACTGCATAAGCATAGAACCACCTAGGTGAACATTCTTTGTATTGCAATTTACTGATGTAATTGAAGTAGCTGAAAGTCCAACTACACAACATACTTAATGAAACCCTATTGTGCCCCACTTTTATGCTCTTAACCTCATGGTTCACAAGTAAACAATCATTGCAGATCCAAAAGATGCTCATGTTGCATAACTAGACTCCTACCAGCTCAATTGGCTGTCCAAGATACTCTTAGCTTCAATCCAACATGAGTATCATTCTATATGAAGTCAATGGAACTAAGGAACGTCACTTAGTAAACCAGATGCCTAGAATCGCCGAGCTAAACAAAAATGATAAGAAAGTAACAACAAAGATTGCTGCTTTGCCCCTCCCTAGTCAACAGATTACATTTACTTTCTTCCTTAAGATATTATTCATTCATTCTCTTTGTCTAAAATAAGAGGCAAGATGAAACAGTCAGTGTTATCAAACTTACATCATTAGTGCCTCCACCTAGAAAAGATTTCATCCTCGCTGCGGCAGCAGAAGCATTGATAAACAAAAATGGCGAACCATTCTCAACAACCACCTCTATGTCCTCCCTTGGAAGGGACCTAATCCAACAACGGTATGAACAATAAATAAGCCATCAAAACACACACAAACAACAATAAAAGACAAAAAATTCATCAAAGAATGATTCCATATTCATTAATAAATAATTCAACTATATAACAAAAAAGTTCAAAAGAACAAGAATTTCGTCATTCTGTTATTGAAAACGTATTTCTCCACACAAACAAAATCCGAGAGAGTGCGTAGTTCATAACGGTTACGAAGAATATCTGTTAATAAACATAACATTCTTGTAATTCAAAATATTACATAAAAAATGTTACAAATTGATACAACATTTGTGATTCCACACACAACATTTCTGACTCAACATGCAACTTTTATGGACGAATGTACAATCACAAAAGGTTACAAACAAAAACCCAGTCTTGTGGGGGTTGTGCCAAAGATACGGGATCGAATCAAGTCTACATCAAATGCACTTAGTAGCTCGTTCGCACCCAAAAACAAAAAAAAAAAAAAAAAAACAGAAAAAAGTTCACTAACCACAACAAAGCGGGGTGATCTCGAGCGAAAGCCAAAGAAGCATTAGCATCCTGAAGAAAATTCTGAGGCAAAAGTTGAACATCCACAAACTGATGAACATCAAGGGGTGCATTAGAATACCCCAAACGAGAAACCCAATGAACAAAATCTGTAAACTCAGGCCATGGATGATGAGAATCAAATCCTGAAATTGAGTTAAGTGATGGAATTTGGGTGTGAAGTTGGTGAGAGCATTTGGGAGGAGAGAGAAAGGGGGAGGGAGGAAGAGATAGTAGAGGGAAGAGAAAGAGGGAGGACTTGTGAGAGACCAGGCTACGAAGGAAGAGGAGTGAAGAAGGGCGGCGAGGGTGAAAAAGAGGTAACAGAGTGAACAACCGCACGGTGGCACCACCCATGGTCATTCACTAACTTCTGTGTGGTGTGCAGACTGCAGAGTACTAGTGGATACAGCTCCTAGAATGAAGTATAAGGTCCAAGACTCCAAGTTGGTTAAAGTAAGCAGGATGTGGTAATTGAATTCTCGAATCAAATTTTGTTTATATTATTAGTACGTATAAAAAGAACAAATTAAAAGGTTCTTGGAAGTATAATACTCTTTATGAATCATGTGTACGGATTAAAATGTAAGTTAAAGAAAAGAAAAATAAAACCAAGTCTCAATAATCCTAATTATTACTTTGTGTTGTTTAAACACATCGAGACAAATTTAATAAGATTCACACAACTATATTTAACTTTACATACTAATCATACTAAATGGTCAAAAGGAAGTGGGTGAATAGTGTAAGGAGTAGTTTGGTTCAAGATATGGAACAGATTGAGAATGGAAACAAATAGAGAAGGAAAATGGTAAAAAAAAAAAAAAAAAAAGTTCCTTATTGAATATTTAGTTTAAGCCAAGAAATGAAAGTAAATGGTAACCATTACCACCAAATAATAGATTTTCTTACTTGAGGAGAATGGGAAGATAACAAATAGAAGGCGAATCAATTAACATCAAGTAACGATAGTTAATTGATGAGGGGTTGAACCGAACAAGAAGAAAGGGAATCAGAAATTAATTAAATTTATTGGAACCCAAAAATAATAAATCAAACAACCCCTATAAGTCAATTATTGCAGGTAATTCAAAATGTAGGAAGTACATGATCAATTATTTGCTCCCAGCATCACCAGCTATTGAGATACTTTTGCAAAATATTCCAATAACCTGAAAAGAATTCAAGAAAATGTTCCGACCCATATTGTTATTTTCTTTTTTCTTTTATGTATTTTAGGATTCTAGAACATTATTGAAAAATGATAGTAAATATTTGTACCGAAATAAACTTTGATGGTTTTTGAAATGGTTCATCAATGAATTTAACCTATTAACAAGTAATTGTTCAAAATTAACTATAAGACCCCACATTCTCTCCCCTAGGTCATTCACAATGAACTCCACGTGCTCCTTCCTATTTCTATTATATTCAAACAAAAAAAGTTGCAGTCCCTTTTCGATTGACCTTACCGCCATTAAGAAGTAAACATTGGAGCATCAAATTGCACAAAAGTGAGCAAGACCAGCTTAAATTACTATAATCGACCATTAACAAGTTGGTTGTGAATGGAAAAGAATAAGAAGAAGAATATGGGTGGATGTTCTGCTTTTCAAACGTGAAAGAGTAATTAGGTTAGAGAGTCGGGGGTTGTTTCTATAACACCCCAAAAATTTGAACCCAAAACCTAAATTAGAAAACACGGATATCCTTTGAAAAATCACTTGTTCAAAGTTTTACGGTGTTAGCACCACACTCATTTTGCACGATAACCAATATTAGCCTATATAAATCATTTCAACCTAGTCATAACTTGGGAATTTTATATCCAACAAAATGCAAAATAAATCATCTCACACTATCCCAACTTTTACATATTTTTCTTAGCTTGTTTGATTTTCTTTTTATATACCTAAGCTAGTGTGAAACATTTCCTATAGGACCTATATGCCTACTTTTGTGAGGGGGTAAGAATCTAAAGGACTAGCTAGATATGTTATTTTGGGGTATTTGTAAATGTGTGTTGTTATTTGTTGTAGTAAATGCATCACCAATCATTCTAATCCACTAGGGGGGAAAAAAAGAAGGGCTGCGCTTTCTTCATTACGCAGCCCTTCCATACAGTAGGGATGCGCTTTTAAATAAATCGCAGCCCTTCTTTATTGTAGGGCTGCATTTTTATAGAAAAGCGCATCCCTTTACAAAAAGGGTTGCGCTTGACTAAAAAACGCATCCCTATTGTAAAGAGAAGGGCTGCGTTTTTTAGTCAAACGCAACCCTTTTAAATGAAGGGCTGCGTTTTTTGGGACACGCGCAACCCTTCATGGGCTTTTTTTTTTATTTTGAAAAAAGCGCATTGGGCTTAAAAGACAAAGTGACTAGGGTTTACTCCAACCCTCCCTCCCTCATTCTCTCAGTCTCTCTCGCTCGTCTCTCACAAAATCTCATTCTCTCTCTCCTCTCTCACAACGGCGTTCTTCTTCATCAGAAATTCTCTCAACCCTCTCTCATTCTCCTCATTCTCTCAATCTCTCTCGTCTCTCACAATCTCAATCTCTCTCGTCTCCTCATTCATCAGAAAGTGACTAGGTGTTTCACGGCGTTCTTTACTCCTGCCGGAAACGTGAAGTCGCCGCCTCGTCGGGAGCCAAGGATGCCCGCAACTGCTGAAACAACAATATTCGAACTTTCGGTGAGCGTCTAAGGCGTATTTCCGGAGAGCACGAAGAAATGCAATATTCGGCCTTTGTTCTTCGCCTCCGACGAGTTTGGCGGTGGTCTTGCTAGAGATTTCAACTTCAGATCTATAATTTTAGGGTTTTTTTTCATTTTCGTTTATTTTTTTCATTTTTTGTTCATTTTCAGATTATTTTATTTTTTAGGGTTATTTTTTTCATATTCGTTAATGTTCAGATTAGTTCTTTCAGATCTATAATTTAGGTATTTTTTTTTCATTTTTTGTTCATTTTTGTTAATTTCTGTTTTTATTTTCGTTCCTTTTTTTTCTATTTCCGTTCCTTTTTTTTTCATTTCAACACTAAGATTTCTGGAATAATTATTTTGTTATATCTTTTATTTAATTTCAGTTGTATATTACATTATTTTGTGTTATGATATTCATCACGCCTTGGTTGTTCGCTGCTTTATCAAATTATATATTATTTCAATTTTTTTTGTCTAAAAGGGCTGCGCTTTTTACTTAAAAATGCAGCCCTTCACTTGTAGAAGGGCTGCGTTTTTAGGTAAAAAGCGCAGCCCTTCACTTGTAGAAGGGCTGCGTTTTTAGGTAAAAAGCGTAGCATTTCGTTGTGAAGGGCTGCGCTTTTCAAGCGCAACTCTACTTAAAAAGTGAAGGGCTGCTATTGAAAGAGCTGTTGTCAAAAAGCGCAGCCCTAGGGGTCTTTTTTAGCACAACCCTTCCTTATTTTTTCACTAGTGATCCTAGATATCAGTACAAAACTTACTCACTAAGAGTAAGCTTTTAAATAGTCGCCTATTCAAGATTGTTCTTGAACGTTTAACCTCACTTGGAATAGTAATGTTAGCTTTTTTAATTTATTTGTTATAAGGACAACTAAAACTCATTTCCATATTATTTTCAATTGGTGCATATGTAGATTAAACAATTAGTTACCTTGTACTCCCTCTGTTTTTTTTTTTTTTTTTTATCTTTCTCACTTAGAATCTTGACACTATTCATGCATAGAGAGAATCTTCTCAAATGTTCTCAATTTATAAGAAAAAAATATAGTCATGTGGGGTCTTGTTTGATTCGTCTCAATTAGTACTTTATTAATCTTAAATCGTTATAATTTTTACTAATATATAATGAAAGATATTTAAGTTTTAAAACGTGCATTGGAAGATGTGCAAAAGAAAATGAGAATGGTAAAAAAAAACAGAGGGAGTATACTTGAAGAATTAGGAAATTGTTGTTATATTTCCTTTAAAATAAAATGACAACAATAAGTTAGTAGGATTAAATATTCATGGATAGGTCAGTGTAGAAACATAAATTTGTCTCTCGTTTTAATACCCTAAGATGACTATTACCTCCACTGTAATTGTTCCAAATCAAAGAAAGAATAAAGAACGAGCTTAAAATAAAATATTTCAAGCCCAAATTAAACCATATAATTCAATTTGGAAAACCTTTTTATAAATAATTTGATAAAAGCTCACTTGTAAAAACATTTTAAAATATTTTTATAAAAGCCCACTATCGAAAACTTTTTAAATTTAGTTTTATGAAAGTTCATTTTCTAAAATCCTTTTTGTATCCCTATTTAATTAATAGAGTTAATTTATTATATTAATTCTCTAAAATATTTTCAAATTATATTTTATATAGAAATTCATGTTTATCTAAAGTATTTATAAATATATTTTACTATTTTTTAAAAAAAATAGTAAAAATATTTTTAGTTACCTATTACTTCCAAAATGCCTAACACTATATAATACTTTCCTGCAAACTTTTCCTACGACTTCCAACTATGAAAAAACTCTCCAATAGTTTAAACACTTAATACACTCAAACCAATTAATTTCATATTTCAAGCTTTGAGGATGGTTTTTTCTAAAGTTATTCATAAGACCAAGGCGATTAAGGTATATTCTTGAGGGTCCTTTAACTAATTTAATTCTTTTTTATTTGCTTGAAATTACTAACCTTCTTGTATTATGATATAGATCTTTAAGCAATTTCATGTCTTTTGTCTATTCTTAATCTCTACTCTCTTTTTTATACTTTTGTACATATTTCCATGATTTTCATGTTCATTGTTGTCATCTCTTCACACGTTATTATTGCTAACTACAAGGCCTAATGAAATTATTGAACAATTGGTTTGGATCCCAATATTATGATTGCTTAATAACATGTCATTAAATTGTAGTCTTTTGCGTGTTCAATGACCCGACCTAGACTAATTTTTCTTAGGGTTTCGAAAATTAGTGCTTGGTTGTTTAATTGTATAAAACTTGCTATAAATCATGTTAAGTAGAGGCTATCAATGGACGAACGTGATTCTTGATCATGTTCATACCACCCCCGAACTCAATTTTTGATTCAATGACCAATTATGAAGTTATGACGGAGAAATCTACATAAGATAAGTCCTAAGTTGTCCCTAAAATTTTTCAATATCCAATTAGGTTTATAAGTTTTCCTTTAAAGACTTGTTGGCGACCTCGAAAATCTTTTTCAATGAATCTTTAAATAAAGGTAGACAAATACGCGCTCACACCACGTAGCAAATAATTACGCGCCTACAATTTGGCGACTTTGCTGGGACTTTCTTTTTTGAAAATATTGATTTCTTCCAAAAAATAAATGTTTTAAAAAATTATTATTGGGTGATACACGAAAAAAATTGATGACATATTAATTGTTATTATTATTATTATTATCATTATTATTATTATTATTAGTATTATTATTATTATTAATATTATTATTATTATTATATTACTATTACTATTATTATTATTATTATTATTATTATATTATTATTATTATTATTATTATTATTATTATTATTATTATTATTATTATTATTATTATTATTATTATTATTATTATTATTATTATTATTATTACTACATAGGCGTATTGCATGACTATTCTTCAGAGCCACTATATGGTTATTGTCCTGCCTCATTTGTAAGTGTGTTTTTATTCGCCTACGCGAGATGAGCGTGTATTTGACTACCTCATTGTAAATGTTTTATTGAAAAAGTTTAAAGTCGCCAATAAGTCTTTCAAGTAATTTTTTCTCTCACTAGGAAAGTGAGTTTTATTTTTCCGTTTTCTTCACTCAACATATTCTCACACTGTAGCATGCAAAGTCCCTTTACCTTCCCAATCCATCCTTTTATTGATAATCCAATCCTATCGCAACTAACTACCTAATAGTTGACCTTCCTTGTCTAGGGAATTGGATGTGGTGCGTTGATACCAAAAACTACAAGAACATTCACTATACCTAGTTTCCTAGATTGTAGCAGATTTGTTTAGACCCCCCAAATGGGTTTCATACAGTCCCAAGACGGGAGCTTTTTACCACTTGGCATTGCTGCCCATGGAGCCTTTTAGGTTTAACGACTATATATCATTAGGGTTAGCATTTACATCCTTCATCTTCCAGTTTGACCATGAACATTACTCTTCATTTATTACGTCTGTTTTTTTTAAGTTTTCATTTATGAGTGAAACACATAATTCTCCACCACTTTTTAGGATGGGGTTTTTAATTAATCCTCCACCAAACCACTCAAATATTGAGCCCATCAACTAGAAACTAGTAGGAGTTTTTGTTGGGCCAAATCCACCGAACCCTATCTTGGTGCAAGGTCTAGTTACAATATAATGACGCAAAAGGGGTGATATTAAGGTTACCAGAACAGGCTTGTACTATATCTTTACCTTCTCCAACAAAGATGATCTAGAAGGTCTATTACATCAACATACATACTACAAACATTGGTGGTAGACTCATCACATTTCGCAGGCACCACTGATTAGAGGTACCCTCTACTATATCTTATAACTTTGTTCGCTTGTGGGTTAGGGTGGTCGGCCTTCCATTTGCCTATTTGTCAGCAGATTGGGATTATATAATCCTTTGCCATGTAGGGTTTGTGGAAAATATGGAACATGCAAGCACTAAATTACCATCCCAACCGGAATTTCGGGCTTGCATGTTGGTGGATCTTTCTCAACCACTGATCCCTAGTTGCTATTTTCCATTATATGATAATCAAGTGGTGTAGCTATACTTTCGGTATGAAGGAATATCTAGGTTCTGTAAAAAAAAGCGGAAGTGCATGCCATCATACTTTAGGGTGCTCAGGATTCAGATGAGGAAGCCCAACGCCAAATCCGCCATCGCATATCGACCTTGGAAGCACTTCTCACCTTTTACAAAACACCAACCGATGCTCTCCCTCACGAGAAAGGGACTCACCAAACTCCCCAAAAACGCCTCCTAACCTTGTTAATTCCATCCAACTCCCTTCTACACAACTTTGGCCAAGAAAGCGCCTAAATGTGGGTGATAAGTGCGTTCTTCACGCACTTTATGACTTTCTTTTGGCTTGTTTTGGCTCCCTTTTTCCCCTTTTCTTCCCTCTTTCTCCTCACTTTTCCCTTCTATTTCATTCACTTGATCATACTTGATCATAGTGACATTTTGCTAGATTTTCGATCTATTTTGATCGAATTTCTAGCACATATGCTTTCACCATGTTTGCTCGTCTTTTTATTGCAGGTATGACCCTTTTCGGGGCCGAGTAATGCGAGACATGGCACAAGGGAACGAGCTAGAAGATGAGAGGGAGCATGAGGTGCGCTTGGTATGTCCCGCACACGATGGTGCGCCCGCACACGATGGTGCGCCCGCACACGCTACTGGTGCGCCTGCACCCTCGACCATTTTTGGAGCAGAAAACAGACGACATTGGTGCCCCCGCACCAAGCACAAGGTGCGCCCGCACCTGTGTCTGGTGCGCCCGCACCATCTACGGAGCATTTTTACAAAGAGACAGAAGACTCAGGTGCGCCCGCACCTGAGGTCTGGTGCGCCCGCACCTAAGCATGGTGCGCCCGCACCATGCGTTGCGGAATGAAAAAATCGATCATTAAACTCTTTTTTCTCTTTTAGTTTTAGACTTACGCTTTCATTCTAGTTTCCACACAACATTCTAGGGTTTTGTATTAGGAGAAAACACTTTAGTTTCATTGAATTGAGAATTGTTAGATCATAGTTTGTGATTCATACATTCAAGGTACTTTTATTCAATTAATTCAAAGTTTTAGTTTTTATTTCATTCTTTCCGTCTTTGTTCTTACTTTTGGTTATTCTAAATCTTCATTCTCTTAGTTTCATAATTGCGATTTACATTAGTTTAATCATTACTTAATCATGTTTAGCCTTAGATTAGTCATAGATTTATTTTAATTGCTTTAACTCCATGATTAGTGAGTAGTTTCATAATCTAGGGTTAGGGTGAAAGTATGAATTAGGGTTTTAAATATGTGTTGATGTGATTGTGATGTTTAGAGAAGTTTATGCATTGATCTTGGTGTTTTGAGACCTTAGGATAGATATTGATCACATTTATACTTTGGTATTTTGATTTCAAAGTTCTTAAATCGGATTTTGAACTCTTTTATCCCCCAAGAATCAACTTAATTTCTACCAAGATATTGGAGAAATTAAGGGGATCCTTCATTAGGGGTTTTCCAAACTTATTGAATCTCTTAATCAATTAACTAAAGACCATTCGAGAGAGGATTTAGTTGATTGATTAAGTGATTACTCTTGAGGACCATTCGAGAGAGGACTCAAGTAATTTAGAGGGAAACTAAACCTTGCATAATCGTCTCGTCTCACAATCGCATTAACAATCATTGTATTCTTATTCATACTAGTAACCTTAACTCTAGTGTCTTTTATTTGATATTTAAACTCTGATATTTGCTTGTTCTAGTTGTTAGTTAGTCTTAATTGTTACCAAACATCTTTCAAACCCCCAAATACCTTTCAATTAGGTAGTCTGACTTGATAGACTTTAATCAATCCCATTTTCCCTGTGGATCGACCCTTGACTTGCCCTTACTATTCTCTTAGTATTGCTTGTTAGGACTTATAAATATTGTTTGGAAAGCGGTTCTTAGTGCCTTAACGACACACTAAAAACCTCTTATCAAAATGGCGCCGTTGCCGGGGAAATTGTGCTATTGATTGAAGTATATTTTAGTTTAGTTTGCTTAGTTGATTTTTCTTTTATTTTCTTTTTAACTGTGGTTGTTATTTGCTAATCCTCTGCTTAGCTTTGTTGTGTTACATGAGAAGAAGAACTCACGGTTCACCCACATTGCCTCTAGATCCTGAAATCGACCGTACATTGCGAAAGCTTCGGAAGAATTTGGAAAATCTGACTTTGGGTTCCGAGCCATCTTCACCAATCTCAAGTACATCAAGTGAAGTTGAATCAGAAATGGGTGAAGCAAATCCACAACTGTTTAGGGATTTCGGAAATCCGGGTTCCTATGTTCTTCAAGGTGGAATTCGACTCCCCACCACCACTACAAATTTCAGCATTCACCCTCAGTATACTCGGATGGTGAAAGCAGAGCAGTTTTGTGGGGGGTCAGATGAAGATCCTCTAGACCATCTCGACAGGTTTCTTGAGATCTGTGCCATGATAACAACTAATGATGTCTCTCCTGACTACATCAAGATGCATTGTTCCGGTCCTCTCTTACCGGAAAAGCAAAGTCATGGCTCAAGAGCTTGCCTGCTAATTCCCTCACTACATGGGAAGAAGTCACAATGGCCTTCTTGAAGAAATACTTCCCGGAGTGGAAGACTGCGGACATAAGGAGGAAGATCTCCTCATTTGAGCAAGAGAACGATGAGACACTTGCCGAAGCTTGGGAGCGGTTCAAGGAGATGATCCGTTCATGCCCACACCATGAGTTCAACAAGAATCTACTCATGCGATTTTTCTATGATGGTCTTGATCCGATTTCACGGGCCAACCTTGATGCTGGAGCGGGAGGTCAACTATCTAAGATCCCGCAAGAACAACTTGAGTCCACAATTGAGGAAGTGATCAAGAACTACTCATGGGGTGGAAGACGAAGAGGTGCTCAACCTAAGAAGAGCGGAAAGTTTGAAATTGACCCCATGGATCAAATTCAAGCCAAGATGGACCAACTCGACAAGAAGCTCTCCAAGATCAATCTTGCATCGTCTACTCCTTCACAGGTAAACTCTTTTTCTTGTGATATTTGTGGTGGTACTAACCATGATACTTCTTATTGTGGAGGTACCCATTCGGAGCATGTGGCGGCAATAATTCAAGAGGAGATGGATATCAAGGAAACCAAGGGTATAGGAACAATCAACAAGGAGGTTGGAGACAACCTCAACAAAACTACACCCAAGGATTCAACCAACCTCAACAAGGATGGAATCAACCTCAACAAGGGTACAACCAAGCTCACAACCAAGGGTTTGCGCAAGGGTATAACCAAAACCAAAACTATAACCAAGGTGGTTCCTCCTCACAAGGGTCCAACACATTATCAAGCTCCACATCAAAGGACCAACAACCCAAAACCTCCCTCCAATCTTCCATTTCCCAAACAAAATCCCGAACCTACACCATTTCCCGATCCAACCTCTCTCCAAATTCTCCAACAACTCCAATCCATGAACCAAATTCTCCAAAACCATGAGCAAAGGTTTCAAGAGCTACAAGCCCACAACAAAATGCTTGAAACCCAAATTGCCCAAGTAGCTGAGAAAATCCCTCACCCCCACAAATCAACTTCCGGCCAACCCATCCCTAACCCCAACCTCCATCAAGCCAAAGCCATTCATTTGAGGTCGGGAACAAGTTATGCGGGTCCTAAGATGCCGAATGGGGAGTTAGAGAGGATGAAGAAGCTGAGGTTGTTGAGAAGGAGGATGGAGCTGAGGAAACTGAGAAAGAGGAAGTTGAGGAGAAAGATGAGTCACATGTTCAAGTTGGTGAAAAAACCATTGCCATCACCTCCACCAACCAAATCTATGTGCCTCCGGTTCCCTATCCTCATAGGTTGGTAGAGAGAAAGTTGAGTGACAAGTTCACTAAATTTCTTAATGTGATGAAGAGCCTGCAAATCAACATCCCATTCCTTGAGGCTATGTCTCAAATGCCAGCTTATGCTAAGTTCTTGAAAGAGATCCTCTCCAATAAGCGAAAACTTGAAGATGAGCTTATCTCCCTACCTTACCAAGTGAGTGCTCTTGTGCAACGAACTATGCCCAAGAAGCAAAGAGATCCCGGGAGTTTCACCTTGCCGGTGAAGATAGGTGTTTAGAGCCTAAGGGTGCACTGGCCGATCTGGAGCAGTGTCAATTTGATGCCCCTTTCTATTGCAAAGCACCTAAATTTCCTCTTCATCCTACGCGCAAAACGATTCAATTGGCGGACCGCACTGTGAGAGTCCCTTGTGGTGAGTTGGAGGATATACCGATTCAAGTTGGGCATGTGTTTGTACCATGCGACTTTGTGGTGATGGATATGGAGGAAGATCCTGAGACTCCTCTTATTCTGGGAAGAGAAGCTCTAAAGACTTTGGGTGCCGTGATAAACTGCAAAAACGACACAATCACGGTTGAGGTAGCTAATGAGCGGGTGGTGTTTGAGTTCTCTAAGACATGGAAGAGACCTATGATGGAGAAAATTTCTCGGGTAAGCCTAGTAGAAGATGAGGTAGAGGACCCATGAGTGTGGAAATTCTGGGACGATTGTATGCTCACTTACCGACACCCTTAGCTTGGACATGGAAGAGGAACACAAGATGAGGCGTTTGAGGTTCTAGCTCATCATCCACTGATAAAGAGGAGTGTTCTAAGCCTCCTCCCAAGGTAGAGTTCAAACCCCTTCCCTCCTCTCTTAGATATGTTTTTCTTGATGATGCATGACTTATCCTGTTATTGTCAATTCGAGTCTTGATGACATTTCTATATCAAACTGATTGGAATTTTGCAAAAATATAAAGATGTCATTGGGTATTCGATTGATGACCTTAAGGGGATAAGCCCTTCTCTTGCTATGCATCGTATCCATCTCATCGATAGTAATGCCTCCTCCATCGAGCATCAGAGAAGGCTCAATCCCAACCTCAAAGAGGTTGTGAAAAAGGAGATCTTAAAACTAGTGATGCGGGAATCATCTATGCTATCTCAGATAGCAAGTGGGTGAGCCCGATTCACGTGGTTCCAAAAAAGGAGGCATGACTATAGTTGAGAATGAGAAAGGAGAAACAATCTCAACTAGGACTGTCACTGGGTGGAGAGTCTGTATTGATTACAGAAAACTGAACAAATCCACCCGAAAGATCATTTCCCCCTTCCCTTCATTGACCAAATGTTGGAGAGGCTTGCTCGTCATTCACACTTCGTTTTCTGATGGTTATTCCGGATTCTTTCAAATCCCCATTCATCCGGATGACCAAGAGAAAACCACCTTTACTTGTCCGTATGGGACATTTGCATATCGAAGGATGCCCTTTGGTTTGTGTAATGCCCCATCCACTTTTCAAAGGTGTATGACAGCAATCTTCTCTGACATGCTAGAAGATTCCAAGGTTCATGGACGACTTTAGGTGTGTGGTTCGTCTTTTGACACATGTCTGGTTAATCTTGAATGTGTGTAAAAAGGTGTCAAGAGACGAACCTTGTACTGAATTGGGAGAAGTGTCACTTTATGGTCGAGGAAGGCATTGTACTTGGGCATAAAGTGTCGAAAAAGGGTATTGAGGTAGATCCGGCAAAGGTTTCGGTTATTGAGAAGCTTCCGCCACCGAACTCGGTGATGGGAGTTCCGCTTTCCTTGGACATGCTGGTTTTTACCGGCGTTTCATCAAGGATTTCTCTCAAATAGCCAAACCATTGACGAATCTACTTCAAAAAGATGTTGATTTTGAGTTTGATGAGTCTTGTACTAAGGCTTTTGAAACTCTTAAAAAGCCCTTACTTCTGCCCCCATTGTGCAAGCTCCGGATTGGAGCTTGCCTTTTGAACTAATGTGCGATGCTAGTGACTTTTCAGTGGGAGTTGTTCTTGGGCAACGCAAGGAAGGGAGGCTTCATGTGATAGCCTATGCAAGTAGGACTCTGGATGATGCTCAACGGAACTATGCAACTACGGAGAAGGAAATGTTGGCCGTGGTCTTTGCATTTGACAAGTTCCGTTCCTACTTGACATGTAATAAGGCGGTGGTGTATACGGATCATTCTGCGGTCCGGTATTTGATGAGTAAGAAGGATGCCAAGCCTAGGCTCATTAGGTGGGTGTTGCTTCTTCAGGAGTTTGATTTTGAGATGAAAGAGAAGAAGGGGACGGAGAATGTGGTAGCTGACCATCTTTCTCGCCTCCCTCTTGATAATCTGGAGGAGATTCCTATCGAGGAAGATTTGAGAGAAGAAGCATTGTTCGCCATTCTGAATATGAGGTTCCATGGTTCGCGGATTATGCAAATTATTTGGCTTGTGGGATAGAGCCTCATGGTTTTAGTTCCCAACAAAGGAAGCGGTTTTTAAAGAGGTTTCAAGGTTCTACTGGGATGACCCGCTCCTTTTTACGAAGTGTGCTGATGGAGTGTTTAGGAGATGTGGGCCTAATCCTGAGATGACCTCTGTATTAACTCATTGCCATACCTTGGCATGTGGAGGGCACGATGGAGCAAGCAAAACTGTTGCTAAGGTGCTCCAATGTGGTATGTTTTGGCCGACATTGCAAGAGGAGTGGTGGCATCACAAAGCGACATGAGATGCCTCAACAGAACATTCTTCAGGTTGAGCCGTTTGATGTCTGGGGAGTCGACTTTATGGGTCCATTTGTTCCTTCCTGTGGGAATGTGTACATTCTTGTTGCGGTCGACTACGTGACAAAATGGGTTGAAGCCATTGCCTCTCCTACCAATGACCATAAGGTAGTGACCAAGCTCTTGAAGAAGATCATCTTCCCTCGATTTGGGGTTCCCCGTGTGTTGATCAGTGATGGCGGTTCACACTTCGCCAAAAAGCAATTAGAAGCACTATTGAAGAAATACGGGGTGAATCACAAAGTCGGTCTTCCTTATCACCCCCAAACCCAAGGCAAGTTGAGGTCTCGAATCGAGAGGTTAAGAACATCCTTGAGAGAGTGGTCAATAGGATACGGAAGGATTGGTCTTTGAAGCTTGATGATGCCCTTTGGGCTCTTCGCACGGCTTTCAAGACACCTATAGGCATCACTCCCTATCGCCTTGTGTATGACATGGCATGTCATTTGCCGGTTGAGCTAGAGCACAAGGCTTGGTGGGCAGTTAAGGAGCTCAACATGGATCTTCACTTGGCGGGAGAAGCTCGAAAAGAAAGGCTAGTCGAGCTGGAAGAACTTCGTTTTGACGCGTATGAGAGTTCTAGACTAGGTTAGAATATATAATTCTTATTCATTGGCTATTCTTATTCATACTAGTAACCTTAACTCTAGTGTCTTTTATTTGATATTTAAACTCTTGATATTTGCTTGTTCTAGTTGTTAGTTAGTCTTAATTGTTACCAAACATCTTTCAAACCCCCAAATACCTTTCAATTAGGTAGTCTGGACTTGATAGACTTTAACCAATCCTATTTTTCCTGTGGATCGACCCTTGACTTGCCCTTACTATTCTCTTAGTAATTGCTGGTTAGGACTTATAAATATTGTTTGGAAAGCGGTTCTTAGTGCCTTAACGACACACTAAAAACCTTTTATCAGTGGGTCAGCTTCAAAGAAGCTAATTTATCAATGATTTGGAACATCTCAATGTTCGCAACTATCTAGCTACGGATTGGTACCTAAAAAGGCGCCGGTTAAGATGGCAAAATTGGGAACGGAAAGGAGGGTTCAATATTTGGTATAAAGATAAGCAGGGTGTAAGCTTGATATCCAAGTCTCTCACTGACTTGGTAATGGTTGATGACTTGGGAGTTGAGGCTGGGATGGAAATCACTTCGAAGCTAGCTATGAAAAGAAGCTCAGTTAACCATGACACTACATCGGCACCAAAGAAGCTTAAGAGTATGAATGCACTTGCTGATGAAGATGATGGAATCACTTGTCTCTTAGTTCTCTCATTATCCTCTCTATGGGAGTGGAAGTTGGCCTTTCATAGCCTCCCAAGGTAATATGAAACTGTTATTTCACAATTTTGATAATGACATATAATTAAAGTTTACGTGATTTTAGTTTATTAAGTCCGATTTTTAGTTTATTATGTTAGAAGTAATTTCATATGTCTTAGATTTATTTTTCCTGTTTTGTTTATTTTATTTTGTTAGATTTATTCTTTTAGTTTTAATTAGTTTATTTATCTTTAGATTTCACGAATAACATGTTAAATAACTTATGAAGAATTGATTAGGAGTTTAATCAAGATTAAGTTGTTTATACCTTATTTGTGATATTCGGTTAATATTATGGAGGTAACAAATTTAATATATTAAGTTTCCATAATATTTTGTTTAGTTAGTGTGTGAAGCATCTTTGGTTTTCCTACAATCTAGGAGCCGCCAAACACTAACCTAAGCATGCGCTTAAAAATAGATCGTTGAGGTAGTTCCTACATTTTAGGAACCACAACAACTAATCTATTTATAAGGCTTGTGAACGTGGAGAAGTGGCTAAGTTTAAGGAAGCCCAACTGCCAACGGAATTATCACAACGGACATATTGTGGAGAAGTGGTTGAAGCTACGTGTGATAATGGAGAAGATCTTGGAGAAGATCGTGGAGAAGAACTCGAGAAGAAAGGTCCCTACAAAAAGAGTTTTGTAATGATCTTATTTGATATACTTTCAGAATTTTATGTAATATTCTTAGTGAAAGTACATTCAGTTTTCTTCTTGTTAGAAATTGATGTATTATAGATTGGGTTGAGTGAATCTAAGTCTGTAATCATTTTGAGAGAAAAAGAGAAAGTGAAAGAGAAGAGAGAAATAGAAAAGACTTTGAGTGAAGTCAAGGGAGAAGTCAACTGTTCAGGGGAACAGGCTGACAGGGAACCAGTTCCTAGAGGAACAGAGTTGGTCCAAATTTAGGCTGTACAAAAGAGAGTCTTTTGGCCTAAAAGTTATTAAAGAGAATTGAGTCAAAATCCCTCGTGGTCAAGGTTTTTCTTCCTATTGGGCCTATGAAGTTTTCCTTGTATTAAGGAAGCCCAACTGCCAACGGAATTATCACAACGGACATATTGTGGAGAAGTGGTTGAAGCTACGTGTGATAATGGAGAAGATCTTGGAGAAGATCGTGGAGAAGAACTCGAGAAGAAAGGTCCCTACAAAAAGAGTTTTGTAATGATCTTATTTGATATACTTTCAGAATTTTATGTAATATTCTTAGTCAAAGTACATTCAGTTTTCTTCTTCTTAGAAATTGATGTATTATAGATTGGGTTGAGTGAATCTAAGTCTGTAATCATTTTGAGAGAAAAAGAGAAAGAGAAAGAGAAGAGAGAAATAGAAAAGACTTTGAGTGAAGTCAAGGGAGAAGTCAACTGTTCAGGGGAACAGGCTGACAGGGAACCAGTTCTTAGAGGAACAGAGTTGGTCCAAGTTTAGGTTGTACAAAAGAGAGTCTTTTGGCCTAAAAGTTATTAAAGAGAATTGAGTCAAAATCCCTCGTGGTAAGGTTTTTCTTCCTATTGGGCCTAGGAAGTTTTCCTTGTAAAAATCTCGTGTTCCTAGTTCTTTCTATATTTATGCAATTATTTCTTTCTTATTCAATCATTCTTTTATTTCAGCAAAAAGTTTGAAATCTCTCTAACTACAATTCACCCCCCCTCTTGTAGTTGCTTAAGTGTTCGTCCAAGACTAACAATTGGTATCAGAGCCTAGTTCCTCCAAAATCAGTTAACACTGAGGAGCTAGTTCCTTGAAACAATGAACATATCAGGAGAAAGATTGGAAGAAGGTTACTCAACTCAGTGTCCACCAATGTTTAATGCCAAGTATTATCCATACTGGAAGAATCGTATGGAAATATTTATCAAGGCCGAAAATTATCAAGTTTGGAGAGTAATAGAGATCGGTGACTTCGAAGTCACAGAGAAAAATGAAAAAGGTGAAGAAATCCCCAAGCCACTCTCCAAATATGATAAAGATGACTTCGACAAGATGGAGATGAATAACTTGGCCAAAAAGATTCTCCACTGTGGTCTTGGTCCCCATGAACACAATTGAATCATGGGATGCATATCAGCCAAGCAAATGTGGGAACTTCTTCAAGTTACTCACGAAGGAACAAACAAAGTCAAGAGATCAAAGATTGACATGCTCATGCACAAATATGAGCTATTTCAAATGAAGCCTAAGGAGTCTGTTCAACAGATGCTCACAAGGTTCTCCAACATCATTAATGAACTTGAATCTTTAGGAAAGATCATCACTCCGGAGGAACAAGTACGAAAAGTTCTACGAAGTCTTCCTCAGGATGAAAAATGGATGGCAAAGGTTACTGCCCTGCTTGAAACAAAAGATTTCACCACATTCAATATCGAACAACTTTCCGGTTCCTTGTTGACTCATGAAATCCATCTAGGAACTCATGAAGTTGACTCTAATAGGCCTAAGGCATTGGGTCTCAAGTCCAATGACTTAGAAGATTCAGAAACTGACGATGAAGAGGCAGCACTGATCGTGAAAAGATTCAAAAAGTTCTTCAACAAAAACTACAAAGGGAAGAACTTGAAAAAGCCAGGAAAGTTAAGCTGTCACAAGTGTGGAAGTCCGGATCACTTTATAAAGGAATGCCCTCTCTGGGAAAATGAAAAGAGCAAAGGAAAGTACAAGGAGATGGGAAAGGAACAACAAAAACCTTTCTCAAAAGTTGATATGAGAAGGGCCATGGTTGCTGCCTGGGGAGAATCCGATTCAGACGAGGAGCGGGAACAACCAGAAGAGGAGACAGCTCATTTAAATCTCATGGCAAAAACAGACGAGGAAGAAGACTTGCCAAACAACAAGGTACACATAAATGTTATTGAAGAAGAGTTAAAAGAACTTTCAAAGAATCAATTAATAAAACTACTTTTGGAAACTTTGGATGACTACAAGGCCATTTGTGTTAGAGAAGAAAATTTAGAAAAAGCCTTAGAAGTCACCAAAGGACATTCAAATTGGTTTAAAACAGTGAATGCAAACATTGAGGAAATATTCTTTGAAGTCTTTGATGAAAACCGACGTATTCGAGAAGCTTTTGAAAATGCTAAAAATGAAAATTATTTCTTGAATATGGAAATGGCTGAATTGAAACTATTCGTTCCTGAAGGAACCAGTTCCTCTATAAATACCAGATTCGAGTTCGAAAAGTAAAAATTCGAACATGAAAAAGTTTTGAGTAAATATCTGGTACTTAAAG
Organism: Beta vulgaris subsp. vulgaris; assembly: GCF_026745355.1. Classification (NCBI taxonomy): domain Eukaryota; kingdom Viridiplantae; phylum Streptophyta; class Magnoliopsida; order Caryophyllales; family Amaranthaceae; genus Beta; species Beta vulgaris. The sequence goes on along the minus strand of NC_079206.1, from coordinate 30,453,186 downwards.
AGAATATAGAATCTTCAAGAACGACTCTTCCTGATCCAGTGAGCTGGATACAAAAATATAAAAATGAAGGAAGAGGTGGGTTAGGTTTCAATCACAAGAAGAAAAACAAAATGAATATATATATGTTGATCTTCCAAGCAGCCGAATATGCTCTTACTGTGGGAACAGTGGACACTTAGTGTCTGACTGTTCCTCCAGAGAAGAACATATTGAAATGAACACCCACTTAGTTAAACAAGTTTGGAAAGTTAAGAGAAATACAAGCCCGACAGAGGAACCCAAGTCAAACTGGGTTCCTACCACTGACTGATTGCTTTGATACATGCTAAAGTGAGGGGGAATAACCTGTGGTACCTCGATAGCGGTTGTTCTAAACACATGACAGGAGATAAAGAGAAATTCTCTCGCTTTCAGCCTATGATGGAGGAACTGTGACCTTCGGAGACAATCTTACCGGTAACATAGTTGCAATAGGGAAGGTAGGAAAGTCTAAATCACATTCCATAGACAATGTATTTTTGGTCGAGGGTTTAAAACATAATCTGCTTAGTATTTCTCAATTTTGCGACAAAGGGAACAGTGTAAATTTTACTGATGAATGTTGTGTAGTAAGTAATGCAGGAACAGGTACCAAAATCCTAGAAGGAACAAGGAAAGGGAACACCTACGTTGTTGATCTCAACCTTGTTCCTAGGAACAATCTAACGTGTTTAAGTGCCGTCGATAATGAACCACTTTTTTGGCATAAAAGATGTGGTCACGCAAGTATGGCATTACTCCAGAAGCTAAGTGGTAAGGACTTGGTGGTTGGATTACCAACTATCAAAGTCTCAAACCATGAAGTTTGTGGACCCTGTGCAAAAGGTAAACAAGTTAGATCCTCATTCAAATCAAAGAAAATGGTAAGCATTTGATGAATTTGTTAACTTTGCAAAAAGAACTCAAATAATAAGTGGTTTTAAAATTAAGCACTTGCGTTCTGATCATGGTAAGGAGTTTGAAAACTCCAAATTTGATGAGTTTTGCAGAAATGAAGGTCTTGATCACAACTTCTCAGTTCCTAGAACTCCACAACAAAATGGCGTGGTAGAACGGAAGAATCGCACTTTGGAGGACATGGTAAGAACAATGATCATAACAAGCAATCTTCCGAAGAATTTCTGGGCTGAAGCAGTGAATACGGCATGCTACATAATCAATAGAGTCATGCTAAGACCTATTGTCCTGAAGACCTCTTATGAGCTTCTCAAAGGAAGAAAACCCAATATCTCATACTTTAGAATCTTTGGCTGTAAATGCTTTGTACATAATAATGGTAAAGACAATTTAGGAAAGTTTGATGCTAGAAGCGATGAGGCTGTTTTTATTGGATATGCTTTAAGTAGTAAGGCATATAGAGTTTACAACAAACGAACAATGTGTGTTGAGGAAAGTGTCCATGTTATTTTTGATGAAACTAACTCTCTGCAGGAACCAAGTCATGAAAATGACTTTGAAATAGGACTAACTCGTATTGAGGAGTCAGTAAACAATGATGAGGAACTAACACCTGCAGGAACCGACAAAAAGCATATTTCTGAAGAAGAGATAGTTGTTCCTGATCCTGTTATACAGGAGGAACAGGCACTAGAAATTCATCCAGTAGACGAGACAAATGAAGCTCCTCAAACTGGAGGAGCAGAGACAAGAAGATTTGGACCAAGACCGTGGAAACACTTGAAATCCCATCCATTGGATTTAATAGTAAGTGATATTGAAAAGGGAACTCAAACGAGATCCCAACTGAAAAATTTCAGTGCTTTCCATGCCGTTTTGTCTATGACAGAACCACGAGATCACAATGATGCCCTACTGGAGTCTGACTGGATAAACGCCATGCAAGAGGAACTGAATGAGTTCCAGAGGAACAAGGTCTGGCATCTTGAGACCAAGCCTAAAAACCAAAAGGTGATTGGACTAAAATGGGTCTTCAGGAACAAGCTAGACGAACATGGAACAGTCATAAGAAACAAAGCCAGACTCGTAGCCAAAGGGTACAACCAACAAGAAGGTATTAACTTTGATGAAACCTTTGCTCCTGTAGCTAGAATAGAAGCAATAAGAATTTTGATTGCCGTTGCATCATTCATGGGTTTTAGGTTGTACCAAATGGACGTCAAATGTGCCTTTTTAAATGGATATTTGATTGAAGACGTCTATGTGGAACAACCTCCTGGTTTTGAAAACCCGGATCTTCTGAATCATGTCTATAAGCTAGATAAAGCTCTTTATGGGCTTAGGCAAGCTTCTAGATCATGGTATGAAAGACTTTCAAAATTCTTACTTTCTAATGACTTTATACGAGATAAAGTTGATAGGACCCTGTTCCTTCGATCCAAAGGAACAAACATCCTAGTGGTTCAGATTTATGTGGATGATATATTTTTTGTTGCAGCTAACAAATCTCTTTGTAAAGAATTTGCTGAGTTAATGCGTAGTGAATTTGAAATGAGTATGATGGGAGAGTTAAACTTCTTTCTCGGTTTGCAAATCAAGCAAACTGAAAAAGGAAAAATGATCCATCAACAAAAATACGTAAAGGAGTTATTGAAAAAATATGGACTGGATCAAGCAAAATCAAACCATTAGTGTTGGTTTATGTGCAAGATTCCAATCAAATCCTAAGGAATCCCATTTGAGAGTTGTCAAAAGGATTCTTAGATATTTGAAAGGAAGTGATGATCTTTGTTTGTTCTATCCTCGAAGTGACATCTTTGATCTAGTAAGCTATTCCGATGCTGACTATGCTGGAGACTTGGTGAATCGCAAAAGTACATCGGGTATTGTCTAGTTCCTAGGATCAAGCTTGGTTTCTTGGAGCTCAAAGAAACAAAACACTGTTGCTCTTTCCACAGCAGAAGCTGAATACGTGGAAGCTGCTGCATGCTGCTCTCAGGTATTATGGATCAAGCAACAGGTACGTGACTTTGGCATAAAATTTAAGTGTGTTCCTATATTTTGTGATAACACTAGTGCTATTTGCATTTCCAAGGATCCAGTTCATCACTCTAGAGTCAAGCATATTCACATTAGACATCATTTCCTAAAAGAAAATGTAGAGAAGGGATTAGTTAAAGTTGATTTTTGTCCTACTGAAAATCAAATAGCTGACATATTGACTAAACCTCTATCTAGGGACGGGTTTGAAAAGATACGCTTGGAACTAGGAATGATAAAAATTGTTTAAATGTACACATGATGTTGATTCCCCCCAAATTGTTTCTTACTAAGTATGTCCTGCAACCTTCATAAATTAAATTTCATACACCAAGGGTCAAGTATAAGGACTCACATATGTCTCTGAATATTACCCTTAGTGTCCTTGCACATATTTTGTACGTATGTAGTTTGTATATTATTGACACATTTTTATCATATGCAAGAGTAAATTTTTTATTTTATTTTTCCATTTTACTAATTTACCTCCAAATTTCCTTGTTTCTTTTTCTTTTCACGCCTTTCCGTCCAAAATTAAAAACATTAATCTGAATTATGGCCAAAATTACGCGTTCAATTAATCTAATGTTAAATGAAGAAACTTCATTAATTGCCTTCCAAAAACCCATAAACCGTTTCATTAAATCTAACTCTCCATTTCTTTTTCACACGGAATCATGATTACATTATAAACCCAACCCATCACATCACTGACCCATCATAATTTCCCTCTCACATCAACTCACTTGTCTCTCTCCTCTTTATCATCTTCAACCTCACACCAAAACTCTGTCACCATGTCTTCCAAAACTCAAAATTTCAGTGATCATGAAAATTTCCCAAAAGAGAAAACACCATCCCATGATGAATTAAGTGCTCAAGAATCATCCAAGAACGACGCAGATTCTACCGAATCAAAATCGGCATCCACTGCTCCTGTTTCTCTCTCTCCGAAAAAGGAAGAAGGTGAAAACGAGATTGAAAGCGATCAAGAACAAGAGATTAGTGTACCTACAAAACGAGGTAAGAAAACAAAATTTTCACAATTTCTTGTGGGCTTTTGTGTAGATATTGCATGGTGCAAAAAGTCTAAGTGGAATGAGTTATTCAAAATTTTGAAATTTTAGAAGTGGTTAAAAATTGTTAGCATAGATGAGGGTCTTTATGAAAAGGAGATGAAAGCTTTTTACTCTGGGTTTACCATAACTGAGGGTGTGTGTGTGTCAATTGTCAATGGGTCTGTAGTTACCATCACTGAGAAGAAATTGGGGGAATAGTTTGATGTTCCGAATGAGGGTTACAAGGACTACATTAAGGGTAGGGTTAAGTTGAACATAAATGGAAGTTCCAATGCTCAAATTCTTGCTTTCTTTAACGGCAATTCAAATGCTTTATCTTTAGATAAAAAAGAATTGTCTCCATTTCATAAGCTGCTATTTCAAGTGGTTTGGCGTTTTATTTTACCCCGTTCCTCAAAAAGAACCCAGGCAAATCTAATGGATCTTTCCATTATGTACTGCCTTGCTGAAAAATTAAAAATCAACCTTCCCTCCTTGATAATTTTACATCTCTCTCACTACATTACCCATAACACCAAAGTGGGTTATGAAAATCTTCTTTCCTCTGTTTTCAAACAATGCAAAGTTAAACTGCCTACTAGTTCCTCCTTTTCTCTTTGAGCCAGAAAATTATCTTACAAAAGAAACTCTGACTAGGCATAGCTTGAGGTTGGTAAATGGGAAGATAGATTTTGATAGAGAAGAAACTCCTATAAAGGTTGAAGTGGGTAGTAAGAGGAAGTTGGATGAAGAAGGGGTTCCCAGTGGGTCTGTCAGGAAGAGCCAAAGGTTGGCTGGGTCCAAGTTCCAGAAGGAGCAGGATCAAGGTGACATAATCTTTATTCACCTAGATTCGGATCTTGTCCCTTCTACTGCTGTGGATTTTTCATTACTGTCTACAACTGGGCTTAACAAGCTACTCCGGGAAATTCAGGACTCCTTGACCCTTCTGCACACCAGGATCAATGCCATTGAAGCTACTGTCAATGTTCTGGACTCTCAGCAGCAACAACAAATGCTTGCAATCAAGAATGCTGATACTGGGATCAGGAAGAAGGTGGATGGTGTGCTCTTCAAGATAGATTATGTGGTCTCCTCTCTCTTCAAAAGAACCAAGCCCTAACTTCTTTTAACTTTGGACCAATTGAACAAGTTTTTTTTGGCTGTAATTATTAAACAATCTTTTGGATTTCTCTTCTTGTGTCCTTCTGAGACACATGAAGTACTTTTAATTTCTCTTTAGTTTCTTCACTTTGCATAATTATTGTTGTCTATAATGTTGCTTTCTGCATACCTATTTTGTTTGTGTGTTTAGATGGCTAATATTATGAGATTTATGTTTGAGCAACTTGCTTGTTGCCTAGACTGTTGACTCTCTAGTGCTGCAGGTACAATCCTTGGTTTTGACAATGACAAAGGGGGAAGAGATATGAGTGTCAAATTTTTTTTTTATCTTAGTTCCTATGTATATTTTTCTCTCATCCCTGTTCCCAGTCAAGTCTGATCCTGTTCCCAGTCTCAGTAGAGTTTTAATTAGGTTAGATTGTGGATAGTTTGTGTAGTTTATTTTCTTAGTCTTTAGCTTCTTTAGATTTTTTTTCAAAAACATAAAAACTTAAAAAAATTTTTAATTATTTGTCATAATCAAAAAGGGGGAATATTGTTATTTCACTATTTTGATAATGACATATAATTAAAGTTTACGTGATTTTAGTTTATTAAGTCCGGTTTTTAGTTTATTATGTTAGAAGTAATTTCATATGTCTTAGATTTATTTTTCCTGTTTTGTTTATTTTATTTTGTTAGATTTATTCTTTTAGTTTTAATTAGTTTATTTATCTTTAGATTTCACGAATAACATGTTCAATAACTTATGAAGAATTGATTAGGAGTTTAATCAAGATTAAGTTGTTTATACCTTAATTGTGATATTCGGTTAATATTATGGAGGTAACAAATTTAATATATTAAGTTTCCATAATATTTGTTTAGTTAGTGTGTTCAGCATCTTTGGTTTTCCTACAATCTAGGAGCCGCCAAACACTAACCTAAGCATGCGCTTAAAAATAGATCGTTGAGGTAGTTCCTACATTTTAAGAACCACAACAACTAGTCTATTTATAAGGCGTGTGAACGTGGAGAAGTGGCTAAGTTTAAGGAAGCCCAACTGCCAACGGAATTATCACAACGAACATATTGTGGAGAAGTGGCTGAAGCTACGTGTGATAATGGAGAAGATCTTGGAGAATATTATGGAGAAGAACTCGAGAAGAAAGGTCCCTACAAATAGAGTTTTGTAATGATCTTATTTGATATACTTTCAGAATTTTATGTAATATTCTTAGTGAAAGTATATTCGGTTTTCTTCTTCTTAAAAATTGATGTATTATAGATTGGGTTGAGTGAATCTAAGTCTGTAATCATTTTGAGAGAAAAAGAGAGAAGAAAGAGAAGAGAGAAAGAGAAAAGACTTTGAGTGAAGTCAAGGGAGAAGTCAACTGTTCAGGGGGAACAGGCAGACAGAGAACCAGTTCCTAGAGGAACAGAGTTGATCCAAGTTTAGGTTGTACAAAAGAGAGTCTTTTGGCCTAAAAGTTATTAAAGAGAATTGAGTCAAAATCCCTCGTGGTCAAGGTTTTTCTTCCTATTGGGCCTAGGAAGTTTTTCTTGTAAAAATCTCGTGTTTCTAGTTCTTTCTTATTTCATGCAATTGTTTCTTTCTTATTCAATCATTCTTATATTTCCGCAAAAAGTTTGAAAATCTCTCCAACTACAATTCACCCCCCTCTTGTAGTTACTTAAGTGTTCGTCCAAGACTAACATAAACTCTTGTCATGGAATGCTAGGGGATTGTGTGATGAAAATACGCTTTCCATTCCTTATATCAAGTGGTTAGTACACACTCATCACCCTTTATTATACTTTATCTCAGAAACAAAATGTACGGTTGCTAATGTAATTTCTAAGTTGAACTTTTTAAACCCCACTTTTGTTCATGACATAGATGTCATTGGTACTAGGGGTGGTTTAGTTTCTCTAGATTGGTCTCAGTTTCAAGTTGTATGTCTCGAGTTTACTCAAAATTTTCTTCTAATCTCTGTAACTAAATTTAATGGACTTGAGTGGTATGTGTATATGGTTTATGGTGCTCCTAGTGTTCAAGATAGGCAAGGATTATGGGATCAACTTCATCGCATAATCAATGCTTACCCACAATGTATCCTACTACGGGATTTCAACCAAGTCGAATTTTACAATGACAAACTAGGGGGCAGCACTACCATTAGGGGTTGGGACACTTTCATGCAATGACGCATGGACATAGGACTTGTTACAATTCCTTTCAGAGGACCCCATTATACATGGACTAACTACCAAGACCCTCCTCACCTTATTATGGAACGATTAGAGAAAGCCTATTGTTCTACATGGTGGGATGAGAAATACCCCAATGGTACCCTTCTTCAAGAACCTATTCTAATTTCGGATCACACACAACTATCATTTATGATATCAACATTTCTGAATTTGGTAAAAAGCGACCATATCAGTTGGAAAATCGGAGTTTATCAGTATCGAAAGTAAGGCACTTAATCACACAAGCTTGGTTAAATCCTATTCAAGGTCTCCAACTTTTATACTCACAAAAAACAGCAGCAGGTTATAAACTACCTTAAACCATGCTGTCTATCACACCCACGATACCAAGGAATCAAGTAGAAAGAGATATGTGATAATATGGGGGACCAAAGCCTAAAAATGAATGATGCTACACAGGCTACTACTTACCTCCAAACTATTAAGGCTTTAATTCCTAACATTAAGGAAGGTTATACCTTTTGGTAACAAAGAATGAAGACTTTAGGGAAATTTTTTGGTAGCATGCGTTCCAAAGTCTTATATACACGATTGAAAAAACGCTCAAAAGGAAACATTATTTCTCATAATCAAGATCATGAAGGGAATTGGATGACTGATCCGAGGGAGATACATGATGAGGTTTTACATCACCTTGGTACAAAATACTCAATCTGAGGAATCTACAAAGGAACTTGACATGGTTCTTAGGGAACTTGATATACAGTCTTTGTCCCCGAAATTAATCTCCTAATTAAATAGCCCCCTGTTAGATGTAGAAATCAAAGATATTATGTCCTCCATTGGCAAATCCAAATCACCAAGTATGGATGGATTTACTATTGAGTTCTTTCAAACTCATTGGGATGTAGTGGGTGATGATGTTATAAGAGGTGTCAAACATTTTTTCTACACTGGTCATTTGCTCAAGTCTTGGAATAGAACACAACTAGTTTTATATGCACACAATGTGTGCGAAAATATGTAGAAAGTTACTTTTTTTAGGGGATGTAGAAAATTAAATTAATTGTTAATTATATATAATAAATTAGAGAATTTTGAATTGTTGACAATTTTCTTTTTGTAATGTTCTTTTATTATCTTTTTTAACTTTTTTAATTAATAGGTAGTTCCCTTGTCTATATTTACTTTTTTTAAATTAATGTAAGTAGTTACTTCTTTTCTTTTCTTTTTCTTTTTCTTTTTCTTTTTTCTATTTTTTGATATCCAACCCCTCTTGACATATATAATAGAAATTAGTGTTAATCCCCAAAGTTAACCGTACCACCAACTCAAGCCAGTCACTTAAGACATATTAGTCTTTGCAATACACTTTACAAGTGTATCTCTAATTGTCTAGCTACACATCTAATAGTAACTCTTCCATATATTATTAGTGACTTTCAGCATGTGTTAATTCCTAGTTGTCTTCTAAGTGACAATACCTTCCTCTGACATGAACTCTTAAAATTTTATTAATCGTAAAATGAAAAGGTCTACTGCTTTTGCGACAATTAAAAATTAACATGAGTAAGCCTATGATAGAATTCAATGGCTTTTTATGACAAAAATTATGGCAGCTTTTGGCTTCCCACATCTATGGTTGAATCTTATTTTCAAATGTATGTCTACTGTTTCCTACTCCGTTGTAGTTAATGCTTGTACCTCTCAGACTATACACCCTACTTGCGGTCTTAGACAAGGGGATCCATTATCCATATACTTATTTTTATTTTGTATGGAAATTTTCTCAAGAATGATGGATCTTGGTCAAGCTTTAGGGAATGTCAAAGGTATTAGTGTGTGTCGCAGCTCTCCAAAAATCTTGCATCTTTTTTTCGCTGATGATGCTTTCCTTTTTTATCGTACCAATGCTAGCTCTTGTCAAGCCATTGCAAACATTACTAAAACTCTAAAAGGTTTTGCCTTATCTCGTAATAGCAGAGTAATCTTTATAAATCTCTGATTAAACTAAGCTCAATACGCCTATCAATCAACAAAGTGAGTTCAAAAATATCCTTGGCTTCACTTTGGTGTCTAATGTGGGTACTCACCTGGGGGTTCCAGTTGATTAACGAATTCTAAGTGTACTCATTTTAGCTATATAGTTGACGATGTTGCGAGTAAGATCCAGTCTTGGAATACCATTCCTCTCATTTTTGCTTCAAAAATAATCCTCATCAATGCCATCCTGATTGCCATGACTACTAATATCATGACAACTGTCTCTCTCCCACTAAGTACCACTTCTAAGCTTGACTACGTCATAAATCTTTTTCTTTGATCAAGAAAAGAGAAAAAAGGTATTAGTTGGGTTATTGAAAAGAAGATTACTTCTCTGTAAAAGAGTTTGGGGGGGGGGGGGGGGAGGGCTTGGCATTCGGAATCCTAGTAGTATTAACACAAGTATACTAATAAAGCAAGTGTGGCATTTTATGAAAAACCCTACACTTTTTGCCTCTAGAGTGTTTCATGCTATGGAATGAAAGGTTTAAAAAGAGCTGCATTTTCGCTTTTCAAGGGTTGTGTTTGGAAAGTTGGGACTGGTAGTTTAATCGAAGCTTCCTCTCATAAATGAATGATAGGTAAAACTCCCGAACTTCGAAGCCATGTGACCTTAAGACAAGCCCAATAATTCATGGTCAAAGACCTTATCAACCCCTCGACATAGACATGGAAACAGGATGTAATGAGAAATCTTTTTACCTTTAAGGATGCACAACAAATTTTGTCAATGGAGTTGTCTACTGATGCTGATGAAACTGATTTTATGTATGGTGGGAATAATACTTTTGGAAACTTTACCCTCAAATCTGCCTATGCATATCTGCTGACCGATAACTCTATGCCTCATGGCAACACAACCATTTTCAAGACTTTATGGCATTTTTACAATATCGCCAAATTGGAAGATTTTCTTATGGAAGACACTTTATGGTAGAATTCCTACTAAGAGTAACTTAGTTAAGAGAGGTATCGATGTCCCAATCAATTGGTGTAAAAGCTCTAGGCTTATAGAAGACGAAAACATATCTTCAGAACTTGCAACATACATACCAATTTCTGGGTTCAAAATAATCTTCTAAACTCATGAATTACATACTTCCTCCGTTTTTTTACATGTTATACTTTTCAAATCACGGACTCCTATGCAATTTTTGGGGAGGAGGATAGAGAGAGAAAACAAAAGGGTCCCATGTGAATATTTGATAGGAGATAGATAGAGAGAAGTTATTACTCAAAATAAAAGTGTAACATCTAATTTGAAACTTCCTAAAAGAAAAGGTGTAACATATAAAAAAAAACAGAGGAAGTATGATAAAGTGTTTTTCAAAGTATCACCAACTTAGAGCGTCATAAGATCTAGGAAAAAGGGCAAGTTAAGTGCCAAATATGTCGGCCCATATGAGATTTTTGAACGAATTGGGAAAGTGGCATATCGGTTGGCATTGCCAATGGAGTTTGAGAAGATGCATGATGTGTTTCATATTTCCTAACTCATGCGATATATCCCTGATGAGCGTCATGTTTTGGAGCCTGAGCGGATCCAGATCGATAGTAGCCTCACATATGAGGAAAGACGTGTTAAGATTCTTGACAGGAAGGTGCGTAGTACACGCAATAAGGACGTCTATATTGTGAAAGTACTTTGGTCTAACCACGAGTCTGAAGAGGCAACGTGGGAAGCTGAAGATGAAATGAAGAAGAAATATCCAGACTTGTTCCTATAGGTGAGTTACGAGGGTGTAACTCGTTTTCTTTAAGGGGGATAGCATACAATAGAATTTTGTGCTTTTTGCCTATTTTTATGCATTTTTATGCTTATTTTGGCAATTTGCACATGTTGGTGCAAAATAAATAGATTCTTCGAATAAGAAAACGTGTTCATGAGTACCACAAGTGTTTTTAAGTTGGTAAAAGTGTGCACATGAGTGGCACAAGTATTTCTCAAATGAAAGTGAGTTTAAAATTAAATTTTTGAAAATGTGTGAGTTTTCGTGTCAAGTTTCGGGATGACACTTCTTTTAAGAGGGGTAGACTGTAATCCCATAAATTTATGGGTTTTATAAATATATTTTATGATATATATATATATATATATATATTATATATATATATATATATATATATATATATATATATATATAATTTAGTTTAAAATAATTTATTTATTTAAAAAGGTTGACTATTTTGAAAGTCAAAGAAATTATTTTAAGGATTTAAGGAAGTGAAAATATTTTGTTAAGCCATGCTTTGAAAAATATTTGAAATACTATAAAAAAGAGTTTAAATGGGCTTGAGGAATCCAAATACTAGGTGGACTAGGAAAAGGACTTCTAGTGATGTTAAGAGATTTAATCATCAATCCTATTCATTATTAACCTCTATTGAAACCCAATTGTCTTTTCCTAAGCCCAAAAGAAAAACACACATATAAATACCTTGAACCCAAATATTTTACCCACACAAAAACTTTCTCTCTCTTCCCTCACACACAAACCGGCGGTATTCTTCTCTCTCCTGTTCCACATTACTTTTCTTCTTATTTGTTTCTTCTCCTTCAAGAAACACTTTCTTCTCCACCAAGAAACAACACAACTCCGAAATCACCACCACCGCTTAGTTGCCGCTACTGCCAGAGTGTTACCGGCGCCTTTCCTTATTTGTTCTCTTTGTTGTGTTGGTTTAATTCTTTTCTTCCTCCTCATGTTTTGATTAAAGAATATTTTTTTATATTTTATTTTAGTACTAATTATGATTAGAAGTTTTAATGATGAATCTATGTTTATATAAATTGAGTATTGAAAGAATAAAAATTCAGATTTGATTATTATATTTAGATTGGAATTTTAATTATCAAAGCATGAATTTTTAGGGTGTTTAAGATTGGAAAATCATGGTAGGATGTTATAAACTATGATATTGATTTAACTTATGAATTTAAGCATGTTTGAGTATGTTTAAAGGGAGTTTTAATAATTTATAAGTTGCTGGAATTTTAGAAAGGTTGTTATTAATGGAGTTTTATGGATCTTAATGACTAGTATAGTAGTACTATGTTAGGTAATATAAGTAATTGAGGTTTTAATGATAAAAACAACTTTAAATATTTTTAAAGGAGATTTAAAGTATTTTAAGGTTGCTGAAATTTATTTGGACTATTGATTTTAAATTGTATTGGTTGTTTTAGGCGAAGATCACTCTTTAGGCGATTTTTAAGGTGTTAAAGGTGGCCTACCAATTTGTTTATACAAGGTACGTACATACCTATGTGTTGTTTGATGTAGTATCAGATTTTAGGAAGGAAAAGTTATGTAGTATCATGCATAGGAACTTTGTGAGTTCATATATTTATGATTTTTATTGTAGTTGGATTTTACATGTTTTCTGCCTTGTGTGAGATTATGTAAGTATGAGATTTAATTATGAGATTAATAATAATGTTTGTATGGAATATTGATGCAAGCATGTTGGTTAAGAACTTTATTTATTGATTCACATGGGGAATTTTATATATCTATTGAGTTGGATCCTGATTGAGTCATGTGTTCCCTTATATTATTGTTTTCACTACTTTATGAGGACTGTGGGCCTTATTTGGTAAGTTGATAAATTATGCCTTTGAAAGGTAAGTTGGTTGTTCGCTAGGTTCAACAAGTAAGAAGGTTTGAAATAAAGAAGGAATAAATCTTGGGTTTAAGTTGTATGATCACTTATTTAATCCGAAGATGAAAAGGAATTAAGTTGTGAATGTTTGATTATATGTATTTGTATTGCTTGTGTGTCATAACAAGTAATAATTGGTAAATCATGTAAAGTAAAACTTGGATAGTAATAAACTTTAGACTGGTGCACGTCTGAAATTGGACAATCAGGAGTTGGGGTACATGGTGAGCGGGTCATGGCTTTTTCTGGGAATTGGATTGATCACCGTTCCTATTTTTATTCAAAAGTTCCTCGATATCGCAGGTCATTATGGAATTCGGAGTCGCGCCCATATTTCGTCTTCTTAGGTGAAGGCTGGTTTTTAGTTAGACAACTCGGTCCAATAACTATTACATTAAAGTAATCAAAATATGGTTAAAATTTAGTTCAGTAAAAATTATCTGTAGATTGTTAGATTGTTAGGTTATTATTTATCACTGCTCAATATTTATTAGTATCATGTTAGAAATATTTATTTATTATTATGTAGTATTCATCTTTGTTGATTATGTGCTTTGTTTGTATGTGTTGATCATGGCTTTGCTTTATTCATCCTGTGATGACCCATTCTTGGTGAACATATTCTTTAGTGCGTTGACATCTACAGGTGTATAGATGTTGCATCATGGGAATTTGGGAATGGAGAGCTTGTGTGACAGATTGATTTAACTATTGTTTTAGTATATACTTTTTATTTAAGTTTGGTTTGAAGTTAACATTGGTAATGTTGTTTGGATTTTAAAGTACTTTGATTATTTATTATATTTCAATTCTAATGTTTAGTTATATGTTTTCCGCTGCAAAATTCTGAATAAGCCGATATGTTATCACATGTGCGATAATACTTTAATGATTATCTAAGTTTTATGAACATGTATTTTGGAAAAGAGAGAATTATCGGGGTGTTACAAAGTGGTATCTGGGAGTCAAAAAATTTAGGCGCCTAACTTGCTAGTCATTCAAATAAACCTTTATAGAATTGAGCTCCTACTTATTTGTTTTGAAACATGTTATTATTTTAAATTAACAATAGAAGTATATCGAAAAATTTAATTAGAGGTCTGGATTTTTTTTTATTTTTTTCAAAATTTGTTTTATGTTCAAAATTTTTTTTTTCTCAGAATAAAATTTCGAAATTTGTTTCCGGTTCGAATTTTTTTTACTGTCCGAAAATTTTATTTTAGTCGATATTGTCTAGTCGAATTTTTTTATTAGTTCGACATTTTGTTATTTTTTATTTTACTCTGAAATTATAATTAGGGTATTCATTATTATATTACTTTTAAGTTTTACTTATTGTATTGTGAGAATGGATAGTATAGGAAGGGCATATAGGATAGAAATACTATATGCCTGCATTAAGACTATGTTCAGTTCACCTTATTTTTGCTTATTTTAGATCTATTCAGATCAGATCAGATCATATCAGAAAAAATAAGTTCAAATCAGATCAGATCAGAAAAAATAAGTTCAGATCAGATCAGATCAGACCAGATCAGACCTGATCATGCTTATATTTAAAAACTCATTATTACTATTTGTTTCTGTCTAGAAATTAAGGGTGCTAATTCCTTTGCTTAGGGAATACCGGGTCAGATCTGAATGTCCTGAGTCCAAAGTCCGTACGCCGGAATCCTGCAAAAGTAATGGTTAGACTGCCCCGGAGGTGGTTCCGGGATCGCCTCTCCGACGCTCAAGTCAGTGATCAAGATAGAGAGATAAAGTCTAGAGAGAGATGCTCTAGTTTGTTAGGTAAGAATTCAATACCTTCTCATTGATGAGGGGGTTGGGTATTTATAATGCTTTTGGAGATCCCAACTGTAGGCCAGCTGGAAGGCACTGACAGCTGGAAGAAACCATCATAGGTGGGCCCCTGGGGGGCTTAAGACTCTGTTGGGCTTGAATTACCCTTTGCTGGTTTAGCCTGGGAAATAAGCCCAAATAATTAGCCCCACGCCAGGAATGGGAAGTACCGAAGCCTTGTTGAAGCGTCTCCCGTTCGTGGCGGAACCTGGATAATCCTGAAGCAGGACCGACTCGGTCTCATAGCGGAAGGCGTGCCGACCCGGTTCCCTCTAGGAGAGGGGAGGCATGCAAGCCGACCCGGTCTCCTTGGGGGGAGGGGAGGCAGGTGCCGACCCGGTCCCCTTTAGGAGAGGGGAGTCATGCAAGCCGACCCGGTCCCCTCTAGGAGAGGGGAGGCATGCAAGCCGACTCGGTCCCCTTTAGGAGAGGGGAGGCATGCGAGCCGACCAGGTCTCCTTGAGGGGAGGGGAGGCAAGTCCGACCCGGTCTCTTCGAGGAGAAGGAGACATGTGCTGACCCGGTCTTCCATAGGAGGGAGAGGGTGACATGCCGACCCGGTCACCTTTGATCGGGGGGAAAGCATGTGCCGACCCGGTCTCCATAGAGGAGAGGGGTGGCATGCCGACCCGGTCTGCCTGATGCAAAAGGTAACGGATGATTCAGGTACGGCTCGGATGAGGGCCAATGAGCTCCATGCTTGTCCGAGCCGGTACCGTTTCTTGTTTTGAGCCGATTTGAGACTTAGGAAATTTGACTCGACCAAAGAGGGGAGCCTCCTTGGGCCGAGCTGGTTGGACGCGGCTCGGATGAGGGGCCAATGAGCCCCATGCTTGTCCGAGCCGGTGCCGTCTCTCGCTAAGTCAATCTGGGACTTAGGAGTTTGACTCGACCGAAGAGGGAAACCTCCTTGGGCCGAGCTGGTTAGACGCGGCTCGGATGAGGGGCCAATGAGACCCATGCTTGTCCTAGCCGGTGCCGTCTCTCGCTAAGTCAATCTAGGACTTAGGAGATTGACTCAACCAAAGAGGAGAGCCTCCTTGGGCCGAGCTGGTTGGACGCGGCTCGGATGAGGGGCCAATGAGCCCCATGCTTGTCCGAGCTGGTGCCGTCTCTCGCTAAGTCAATCTGGGACTTAGGAGATTGACTCAACCAAAGAGGAGAGCCTCCTTGGGCCGAGCTGGTTGGACGCGGCTCGGATGAGGGGCCAATGATCCCCATGCTTGTCCGAGCCGATGCCGGGAATTTCGGAGTGCTGGCAAGAGTGACCGAGCTAGTGATCTGAGCTTATGAACCTGAGCTGGTGAACTTAATGGGAACTTGAGCTGATGAACTTCAATGAAACCTTGGAACTTGGAAGACCACGTGGCAATCGTGGATTATTGGGGTGCTAGAAAACATGGTGGCGATTCAACTTCCGGCGATTCATGGCACTTTGTGACTCTTCGTATTCTTTAGGGCTGTACCTTTTGGATTGTTTTGGGCCATCTGAGAGGCCCATCAAGAGGGCAAAAACGCAGGTCCCGGTCCATATTTTGACGCGGGACACGGAAATCGAGGAATTTGCCTATAAGTAGGGAGAGAGGAGAGATATTTTGTCACTTTCACAGTTCTCTCTCTCTCTCTAAACTTGAGTTTTCTGCTCTTTCTCTCTCTACTTCAGAGTTCTTTATCTCTCTAAGTCCGGGCTTCACTTTATTCGTCGGACCAGGTACGCTTTTGTTTTGTTTTTTCGCTAAGTTTTTTCTCTTTCATTTAATAAAATCGGCCGACCCCCTCTTGTTGATAAATAATGGGGAGCTCGTCCGAGTCAGTGACACCTCCTCCCTCACCTCCTTATAATTTAGCCGAGGAAGTGAGGGGTATGGGAATGGTATTGGTGTCAACTTTAATAAGTTACCCGGATCCCTCGGCTGTGCTTGAGGCGCTTTCCCTCCCGAGTACTCCTTCGCAAGCCGAGGAGGAGGATGCCGAGGGTGCCATCCCTCTACCCTGGGAGGTGTCCCTGGCCTATCCCTCTTCAAGGAGTTACTTAGATAAGTATTTGTCTGATGGTGTAGTTAGGATAACTATGCCGGGAGAAGAAGGTGAGGCTTCGACGTCCGGGCGGTTCGTGTATCCAGAAATAGACCCCAAGGGCGGACCGGGAGCGAAGTTTCCTCTGCCCTCACTAATAAAGGCTTTGCTAGAGGATGCCCGAGGCCAAGCGGCCAAATTTCAAATAAAGGACCCCTATTTGCTGGTCCGACCCGATGCTAGCCACACCATTTTGACACCTCCACCCGGGTGTACTGCGTTTTATTATAAGGCTATGGAAATGGGCCTGAGGTTCCCCATGACTCCGTTCGAAAGAGAATTGCTGAATGCATATAACCTATGCCTCGGCCAATTGTCTCCGAACTCCTGGGGAGGGATCTTGGCCGTTCAGGTGATTTGCGACCTCCTTGGTGTTAGGCCGACCCTCCCCCTCTGGCGCCATATGTATAAGTTATGCGAGATGCCGGCTGGGGATCATGGTCCTGGTTGGTGATGCTTCCAGGCTCGGCGGGGCTACCGAACTGTTCATGACCTTCCCACTTCCCAAAAAGGGTTCCGCCGAGGATTTCCCTTTGTATATCACGGAGGGGAGTGGGGTATCCCCATCGTACCTCCATCGACCAACCCCAACCATTGCTTGAATTTCAAGGTGCCTGAGCTATCGGATGAGGAGGCTGTGGCCGCTATTTATATGCAGTTGGAGGCCAAAATAGTAGATGGCGGTGAAGTCTTTGTAGCGGGGAACTGGCTCCCAAGCTGCAAACTTTATAAGAACGAGCACTTCCTTGCGGCATTCGGTCTGAGCCCGACCTTTCCTAAGGGTAATTCGGCAAAAGGGGGTCCGGTTGACTTGTTTTTTATTGCTTCATTTGTTATATCTTTCTAACTTTGTCTTTCTCCTTTTGCAGAAGCTTCTCTAGCATTCATCAAGGAAACCGACCAGGAAATGGCCGAACGCTTGACCTCCGCTGCTTTGAAAGCCGCCAGGATAAAGGCCGAGATGAAGGCCAACAAAATCAACAAACCCTCTAAGCCAAAGGTATGCATTCTTTCCATCAGACTTGGTTCGGGCTTATATTTCATAATCTCACCAACTTTTGGGGATTTCTAGGACCCGTCCAACCCCAAGCCGAAGAAACACAAGGAACGGGACGAGGTGAGGGTCGAACTGACCGAGAAGGCTTTGGCTAAGGCTCGGGCTGAAAAGGAGGCCTCCGCGAAGAAGGTGAGGAAGGAGCCTTCTGTCGAGGTAAACAGTCCTCGACCGACTTCCGGAGAGGGCGACACTCACGTCTCGGTTCACCCCTCTGATTTTGAGCCGGTCCGGAGTCCGGGGTATGTACCGGCGTCCTCCAACCCATCCTTGGCCGAGCAGACTCTGTCCAAGGCACCAGTCCCTTTCACTCAAATGTCCAAGTCGGACAAGAAGCGGAGGATTTCTGATGCCCTAGAGATCCTATGCACCCAAACCGACCGAGATCATATCAACGCGGTCAATGGGAGGAACGAGTCGAGCGAGCTTTTTCGCTCCTGGATGGACGTAAGTAAATTTGTTTTACTTTGCACTTTATCTCTCAACTTCCACCTTCTAACTAGCTTTCATCTTAGCAGTTTTCTATCCGGATGACCAAGGTGGCCGAGGACCGGCTCGCTTTGGTTCAAGAGGTCCAGGAGCTGAAGGATGCGGCCCGGACGCACTTTGACAAGCTCTACCAAGCTGAGGAGGGTAAGCGTCTGGCCGAGCTGAAACTGGGCGAAGCTGAAGAGAAAATCCGCCAGGGCGAGGCAGCCTGGCAGAAGGAGTAGGAGGAGTGGAAGATAGAGAGAGCCAACTTAACTACAGCCAAAGGCAATGCTGAATCGGCTAAGGCTACTGCTGAGGCCGAATTGACTCGAATCCAAGGCGACTTGGACAACGTTAAATTCAAGCTAGCTACGGTCGAGGCTCTGCTGAAGGAAGCCCAGGCGACGATCTCCCGTTCTCAGGAGGAATGGTTCGCGGCGTGGCAGGCCTCTGATGCCTGTACTGATTTTTGTGCCGACGTAGGCCAATCCTCCCACAAGATGGGTGAAGACGAGGCACTCTCCAAACGCAGGGTCGCCCTTGCCGACTCCTGCCCCTCAGCGGACTGGAACTCGGTCTGGTCCCGCTACCAGGAGCTTGTTGAAGCCGAGGCAGCCGTGATTCGAGCCAAGATGGCCGAGGAGGCCAGCTCGGACGATGAAGATGACGATGACGATGACGATGATGAAGCTGCTAAGGAAGGCGGAAGCACCGAGCAGCCTCAGCCAGAGATCGTAGCCGAGCAACCTGCGACCGACCCCTCCACCCAGCTGCCTTAGGATTTTTCTTGTCTTCTTAGCTTATTTTGCTAATGGCCTCTCCGATGGAGTTATTTGTAGTTTTGGGCCTTTTGTATTTTTGCTTTCATCCCTGTATTTTTGCAAACTTTTGGTTGTGTTTTGCGACTTCATTAATGAAATACAACTGCTATTTTGCAATTTCACTTGTCATTTGCAATACAATTTATTTTTTGTTATTTGCAATATCACAATTTATAATAGACTGGTTAAGTCTTGTTTGCAATATTTACAAAATGGACTGGCTAAGTCTTTTCACTTCTGGGAAAAAAATCCGACTTGATACATGGACTGGTTAAGTCCGAGTTGTTACATTCGAACATAATGGCTAAATCCGACCAGGTAGCGCCGGTTGTACAATATGCCCCTATTGCAAGTAACAAAAAGAAATTACACATAGTATCTTTTGAGATTATCTAGGTTCCAAGGTCGAGCCAGGGGGACCCCTTCGGGAGACTCGAGCCGGAATGTCCCTAGCTTGAGGACCTCTGTAACCTTATAGGGGCCATCCCAATTTGCCCCCAACTTCCCTTTGAGATGGGAGAGTCCGGTGGCTTCCACTTTTCGGACGACCCAATCACCAAGGCTGATCGGCCTGGGCTTCACTCGCCGGTTAAAATGCCTTGTGATCCTCTGCTTGTACCGGATGGCTTGCAGTAACGCATTGCCTCGAGTTTCAGGCAACAGGTCTAAGTTGATGGGTTTCTCCTCTTCGTTCTTGTCGAACTCATAGAATGTCATTCGAGGAGAAGGAATCCCCACCTCGACCGGGAGGACGGCTTCGCTACCATAGACCAATCCGAAAGGGGAGTGCCCTGTAGCTTCTTTCATTGTTGTTCTGGCCGACCAAAGGACTCCGGGTAGGTCGTCTACCCATGCCCCTTTAGCTGCGTCAAGGGACTTCTTGATTCCCTTCAGGACAAGTTTATTGGCCGATTCTGCTTGCCCATTGGTTTGAGGACGGGAGACGGCGGAAAACCTTGTTTGAATGCCGAACCGGGCGCAATAATCTCGGGTCGGCCCGCTGTTGAATTGTCGGCCATTGTCCGACACCAGAGCTCTTGGAATTCCGAACCGGGTGATTATATTCCTCCAGATGAACAGCTGGACTTGCTTGTCAGTTATTGACGCCAGCGGTTCGGCTTCTGTCCACTTGGTGAAGTAGTCGATGGCCACAATCAAGAACTTCCTTTGCCCCGATGCCGGGGGGAAAGGTCCGAGCAGGTCCATGCCCCACTTGTCGAAGGGTAGTACTGCTTGAATGGTGGTGAGGGGAGTAGCAGGAGCTCTGGGTATGTCCGAGTGGATCTGGCAAGCCCCTTGGTGTATTTCACGGAGGACATAGTTTCCTTCCTCGGGGGTTACACACTTGAGAAGGGGATGAGTGAAAGACTTTTTGTAGAGCTGACCGTCATGCCAAAGGAACCAACCAGATTTATGCTTGACCCGGTCGGCTTCCTTAGGGTCGTCGGGTAAGGTCCCGTCTCGCAAGTACTTCACAATTTCATTCATCCAGCCCGAGGAACGGTTGAGGACCAGTTGTTCTTTGGCGTTTATGCTGGGCTCTTTCAACACTTCCCAAGTTATGGTTCTAGGGGCCGACCCTTAAGCAGAACTGGCCATCCGAGCCAGTGTATCAGCCTGCTGATTTTCCGAGCGAGGGATATGAGTAATCCGGAATCCGGACAACCGTCCAATGACAGCTCGAGCTTTGGCCAAGTACATTCTCATGTTATCCTCCTTGGCCTCGTATTCTCCTGAAACCTGACCCACAATGAGCTGCGAGTCGGATTTTGCTACGATTGAAGTTGCTCCGGCCAGGATACAAAGTTGTAATCCGAGGATAAGGGCTTCATACTCGGCTTCGTTGTTAGATCCAAGAAACTCAAACTTAACAGCGTACTCAATTTTATCCCCGACCGGGGGTTTGATAACCAGCCCAGCTCCACAACCATTTTTCGTGGAGGATCCATCGACCAGCAACTCTCATTCCTCCTGCGAGCCGACCGGGGGTCTGGTAGCACACTCGGTGATGAAATCAGCAAGAGCTTGGGCTTTGATCGCCCTTCGTGTCTCAAATTCTAGCCCAAAATCCGCTAGCTGATCCGCCCAATCAGTCATCCGACTCGAGTGGTTCCTACAATGATCTTTCGAAGCGGCTGTCCGGTTAGGACTTTGATGGGGTGCGCTTGAAAGTAGGGCTTGAGCTTCCGACTTGCCATTACTAAGGCAAACCATCTTCTCGACATCACTGTACTTCGCCTCAGCCCCTCTATAGGCATGGCTGATGAAGTAGACAGGATGTTGCTTTCCTTCTCGCTCGGCTATCAGGACTGCGCTAAGAGCGTAGTCCGAGACAGCCAAGTATATGAACAAAGGTTCCCCCGGCAAGGGGGAGATCAGTTTAGGCAAGGTTGCCAAGTGATTCTTGAGGGAGGTGAAGGCTTGCTCGGCTTCGTCGTCCCATGCGAACTCTTTTCGCTTCAAGGCCTTGAAGAACGACAAGCTCTTATCAGCCGACCTGGAGAGGAAGCGACCGAGCGCAGCTAAGCAGCCGGTTAGGCGCTGTTCTTCCCGAACGTTCCGAGGAGATTTCATCTCTAGGACCACTTTGATCTTGTCCGGGTTGGCTTCGATTCATCTCTCATCCACTAGAAATCCGAGGCACTTTCCCCCTTAACTCCGAAGACACATTTTTTGGGGTTAGCATCATTCGGTACTTTCTAGGGTGCTCAACGTTTCTTTCAGATGCTGGGTGATCCGACTGAGCCTTGCTTTTGACTATCATATCGTCAACATATACTTCAATGTTCCGACCCAATTGATCGCTGAAGATTTTGTTGACGGTTCGCTGATATGTAGCCCGCATTTTTAGGCCGAACGACATCATCTTATAGCAGTAGACACCCTGAGGAGTGATGAATGCCGTATGAACCCTGTCCTTCTCGGCCATGGGAATTTGATGATAGCCAGCATTCGCGTCCATGAAGCTGAGAAGGGATGCCCTGCCGTCGAATCGACCAGCCTATCGATTTTTGGCAGAGGGTGATTGTCTTTTGGGCAGGCTTTGTTTAAGTCGTGAAATCGACCACATTCGCCATGCCCCGCTCGGTTTTTTGACTAATACCACGTTGGCCAGCCACTCCGAGTACTGACATTCTTCAATGAAACCGCTTCGAGCAGCTTCTTGACCTCCGCGGTGCTGCGGCATTTCTTTCGGACCTTGGTGCCTGAGCTTTTGTTTAATGGTCTGAACCCCTCTTTGATGTTAAGCTCTGGCACATGATTTTCGGGTCGAGACCAGGCATTTCTGTGGCCTCGTAGGCGAAGACATCTTGGTACTCCGTGAGCACTTGGATGATATCCTGCCTTGTTTGAGGGTCCATGGCCTTGCCTACCCTGACAGTCCGACCGGGGTCCTGGCCGATTGCGACCTCTTCGTCATCCTCGGCTGGCTGAGGGCGTTCATATTGCTTGGGGTTATCGGTTATATATACCCCGAGGCCGGTTGAGGGCTGACCTCTTCATACTTTCTCTTTTTTGAGTCCTTTTGGACGTCGTTATCGAGTCCTTTTGGACGTCGTTATTTTTGAGGCTATTCACATAGCACTCTCTTGCTTTTTGCTGATCACCTTGAATCTTTCCCACCTTTCCGTCATCAGTTTCGAACTGCATGAGGAGCTGATAGGTGGATATGGCGGCCTTAGCCTTGTTCAGCGTGGGTCTCCCCATTATTATGTTATATGGCAGAGGGATGTCGACCACCAAGAAGTCGACTGGTAGGCTTCTCCCCTTTCCTTTTTCACCCATCCGAGTGGGTAATTTTATTGATCCGACCGGGTGTACAGAGTTGCCCCCGAAGCCTATGAGCGGCTGATTCAAGGGGGTTACATCCCGCTCGGTGTATTTCAGCTTCCTGAGGCACTCGAGGGTGATGATGTCAGCAGAGGACCCGCTATCGACCAAAACCCTCTTTACCCGGGGGTTTGCCACATTGAGTTCGATGACCAATGGGTCGTCATGTGGCGTATGCAACGTCCGACTGGGCTCCCCAAAGGTCATGACTGGGCAGCTGGGACGGGGTAGCTGGACATCGAGTACCTGATGCTTGAGGTTTTGGAGGTGGGCCTTGCGTGCTCGGCCGGTCAGGCCTTGCGTGCTCGGCCGGTCAGGCCTCCCGACGCGAATCCTCCTGCTATGACACCGATGAACCCTTCGTGTCTCCGCTATTTGACTGACCCACTTTTTGCTTCTCTTTCTCCACGGCGGAGTGCTTTAGGTTGTGGTTGAGCGTCCCTTGGTCGGCTAAACCGTCCAAGGATTTTTTAAGCTCTCTGCAATCTTTGGTGGTGTGTCCACACTCCTTGTGGTAATCGCACCATAAGCTCTTGTCTCTCCGACACGATGATGTCCGAATGGGTGCGGGCTTGGAAAGCCAATTCTTGTTCCTGATGTCAAAATAGATTTCTTTCTGGTTTTTATTGAACCGAGGATCGTTGCCGTTATCGGTGAGCCGGTCCCCTCGGCCCCCCGTTCTCTGATATTTAGGCTGATCCCTATGGCTCCCTTCATCTTTTCTCTTCTTGGTCCCTTCATCCGAGTAGCGGCAGATATCTGTCGCTTGGATGAATCTTTGGGCTCTGGCCATGGCTTCTGAGTAGGTCTTCACCTCGTTCTCGGCCAGTGACCATCTGATCCGACCCGGTTGGATTCCGGACATGAGGGCCGCGAAAGCTACCGCATCCTGCAAGTCGGTGATTTTAAGGGACTCCTCATTGAACCTCTTGATGTAGTCTGACAGAGGTTCATTCTTGTCTTGCTTCACCCCCATGAGATGAAGGCTGGTTTTTCTTTGCCTCTTCCCAGCTACAAACTGGTGGATGAAGAGGTGCTCAAGTATGGCGAAGTCAGTGATGACCCCAGCTGGGAGTTCTTGGAACTAGTTGAGGGCCAGACCCTTGAGGGTGGTGGGGAAGAAACGACACCAGGTGGCCTCACAACTTGTCTGGACGCTCATCTGAGCCTTGTAGCTGGCCATATGATCATCTGGGTCGGTTAGGCCCGCGAATGGCTCGATCAAAGGAGTTATAATTTTTCCCGGGGTTGAGGTCCCTAGGATTTCCTGACTGAAAGGGATCAGGAATTTGAGCCCTCCTCCAGTCAGCTTAGGAGGCTGAGAATGAGCCGAGTCCCCCTGACCCTCTCGGTCATGCGCCTTCTTGTTGAGGAACTCCCGGGCGTCATAGCCTTGGCTGAGGCGCTTCTTGTTAAGAAAATCCCGGGCGTCTTGGGGTTTCCGACCCGCGCCCCCTCTTGGGGACTTTGATAAGTGGGTCTCCGCGTGCTGACGGGCCGACCCCTGTCGTGCGGATTTCTCTTTCTCCCGACGACTTGGGTCTCTCGCATCGGATCGTGGTCGGCTAGGCTGTTGATCCCGATTAGAACGAGAGTGGTCATCCCTTTGGTCCCTTTGAGAGCGGACTACTGTGCGCTCCCTGTGCTCATGTTGATTGAGCGGGATGAGCTGGTGCTGTCTCTGCTGGAGCATGGCCATCATGTCCATCATGCCTTTTTGAAAGGTTTCTTAGAGCTGAGCAGTAATAAGGGCAATGTCGGCCGCAAAGAGCGATTGGGGCTCGACATTCTGAATTTGCTTAGAGGCGGATCGGGGGTCCAAAGTTTGAACGGTGGGCGACCTCTGACCTGGCGAGGGGGTCTCCTCGACCTCCCTATTATGCGCGGGCGAGTGGCCTCTTTCCGGCCGAGGGACATGGTAAGAGGCTTGCTTGCCGCGGGTGTTTTTGGTTGGTGCCATTGTCAACTGGCGTTCAAAGCTGAGTAGCTACTGAGGTAAATCTTAATGAGTGGTGGCGAAGTAACTTTTCGTACTATCCCCACAGACGGCGCCAAACTGTTTCTATCTAGAAATTAAGGGTGCTAATTTCTTTGCTTAGGGAATACCGGGTCAGATCTGAATGTCCTGAGTCAAAGTCCGTACGCCGGAATCCTGCAAAAGTAATGGTTAGACTGCCCCGGAGGTGGTTCCGGGATCGCCTCTCCGACGCTCAAGTCAGTGATCAAGATAGAGAGATAAAGTCTAGAGAGAGATGCTCTGGTTTGTTAGGTAAGAATTCAATACCTTCTCATTGATGAGGAGGTTGGGTATTTATAGTGCTTTTGGAGATCCCAACTGTAGGCCAGCTGGAAGGCACTGACAGCTGGAAGAAACCATCATAGGTGGGCCCCTGGGGGTTTAAGGCTCTGTTGGGCTTGAATTACCCTTTGCTGGTTTAGCCTGGGAAATAAGCCCAAACACTATTAAACATCTTTCATTACATATTAGTAAAAATTATACTAATTCAATATTAATAAAATACTCATTGAGACGAATCAAACAAGACCCCACATGACTATATTTTTTCTTATATATTGAGAAAAATCTAAAAGATTCTCTCTAATTGTGAATAGTGTCAAGATTCTAAGTAAGAAGATAAAAAAATACAAAGGGAGTATTATTATTTACTAGTAAATTTGTTCAAAAGGATTATTATTGTTGTTGTTGTACTTATTAATTATTAATATTGGTAATTATTATTAATCTTGTTGTTACCATTATAAATGTCGTTGTTATCTTTATATTAAGTTATTTTGTTGTTATTAAATAATAGAAAATTAAAAGCCACGTGTTAAGAACATAAGATTGACGCAAAAATAAGAAATATATATAATATGATAGCTCAAATCCATGACAACGAAACTACTAAGTTCGGATTACATTTCAAAATAAACTAAGTGTGAGATACAAATTATAAATTTATTAGATTCGGTACACCTCTTCCTACCGAATTCCAAATCTCTCTAGCTATTTGAAGTTGCACGCTATTTATTTCTTTTATGCGCAAGTCATAGTTGTTTGTATATCTTATTTTATTTAATATGAAAAGAAAGAGTTGAGTCTGCCGACTTCTCAAGTGCGAAACATTTTCTTTAAGGGAAAGTGTGAAACATTGTATAAGTGCTCTTATAAATTAATGACTTGAGTTATATAATTATTTTTAGTAATAATAATTATTATTATGATTATAATTATTATTGTTGTTCTTATAATAATATAATAATAATTATTATTATTAATAAAAATTGTGTAAAAGTTGTAATAGAAATAAAATGATGATAATAGTAATACTATAAAGAAGATCTTATAATGTATTGCATAATAATGAATTACAAAGTAATAATATAATAGTAATAATATATTTTATAAAAGATAAGATTTTGTAAATCAGATCATATCAGATCAGACCAGATCAGATCAGACCAGACCAGATCAGATCAGAAAAAATAAGTTCAGATCAGATCAGAAAAAATAAGTTCAGATCAGATCAGATAAGTTCAGATCAGAAAATTTCAGGTGAACTAAACATAGCCTAAATAGTTAGTTCAGCATGTTTATATTTTTCTTACCTGCTAACTGTTTATATTTTTCTTCCCTGATAACTTTTTATATTTTCTTTCTTGCTAACTCTTATATTCTTGTACCAATGTTGTTGTTGGTAACTCCTTATTGTTATTGTTGGAAAGTGCGTTCAGGGAGACTACTAAATATATTTATTGAATATGTTTATGTGTTGTAGCTCCCTAACCATGTCTGCCAAGCAAGGTAATAGAGTAGGAATGTAACATCCCGCACTTCCGAGCTGCTAACTAATCACAATTAAGATACACAAAACAGAATTAACACTTAACAAACCTCGAATTTACATTTATTTACAGCGGAAACTAAACCTATAAAAACGATCCTGGATCTGTGGGTCAGGGGCCCACAATATAACAACTTGAAAACCAAATAACAGATTACGAATACTTTGAAACAAAACATCTAACTTTAACCTCAGCCCACCATTTCATAACATAAAACTCTTCTTCTTGATCAATAATCATATTCCACGACCTCGACATCAACCCTGCAAAAATCACTAACAATGAACCCTGCCCCCACCAGGACAGGTTCGAAGAACAAAATCAGAAAAACTGAGTACACACACTGTCCAACCAGAAATTCATTTTAGTGGCTTAAAAATATAGTTGTGCGGTTTATTACTCATAAAGTGGAACAATCCAGACTTCAAAAATACTTAAAATCAAATAGTTAGAAATGTTTCTATCACGACTCCAGCAACCCTTAACTAGAAAGTCCAATAAAGAGTACTCATACATATACTACAGATAATAAGTTCCTTGCCATAAGGACAATGTTCAACAACAGTTGAAATACATAAGCTCATCCCAAAACCTCATTTTGGTGGCTTAAGACCATTCGTATACAATTCATGCTACAATTCAGTATGCTTCACAAGTAAGTACTTGCTTAAAAATTTCAGGATTACATCCTTGCACAATCATATAAAGTAAGAATTTTTATCATGAAGATCACCACTTAGATCATTCAAAAACCCTTTGGGTCGATAGCATTTAATTTCATTGGGTAAAGCGAACACGAATAGAGAGGGCTCCTTACACAAGGAGCCGACTGTCTCTAAGCTAATGGAGGTCGTCACCCCACCGTTTAAATATTTATGCTTGCAAGCCTTAACCAGGACATGTCCCATTTTTATTATCTGCTGGACTTCACCCACCCAGCGAGGGTTCGAAAGGAGATCACCCATCCTCCAAGGGTTGTGTTCATACCGTACCTTATTTGGTATCGCCTTTACCCACTTGTATCCATAGTTTATTTACATAAATAGTTTAAATGCACATTTTATCAATACCACACGTGTTTCAAAGAACACATATTATCCATGAAGAGGAAAAATAATCACCACTACTATGGTGTTGCTAATCATTGCAAGACTTGGATCTTCTTTTGAAATCTTTTTTTTACGTCAACAATTTCACATATAGTTACGTGTAAAGATATAAGGAAATAATCAATTCTTACTACTTGTAAAAGTCGTATAGGCACTTAGTGTGCTCATTTAAACTTTACCAAAAGGGTTGAGTTAACAAGAACATTTGGAACTTTTGTCAAAATAATTACAACAAAAATACGAACTTAAAATAACATAACTCCTGCTCGGTACTTCGAATTAGGAATTCCAAAACTTAACCTCAATAACTTTTGGATCATGACTACTCAAAGGAACAATACCAGCTCCATAACAATATTGAGCATCTCGCTCCATAAATTGTTACTTTCCCCATAAAACAAATCGCTAAATCATAATGCTTATTTTCCCAATAACACAAACTTATATCTTTCAAACTTATATATACCTGTTCTTAATTCGTATCGCATACTCAATTCCAAAGTGTATCAACGACTTAAACCTCCGTCCGTAAAATATTAAAAACAAAACAAAGTTGAAATGAAATGTAATAACATATCCAAAATACCTGAACCTCATCAATAACAACTTAATAACACAACCGAATAATCAATAATCTCACTTACCTCAAATATTCCTTTCAAGGAAGTAATATACAAAAACGTATTCAAAAAAAATGTCTCTCGCAGTCGAACTCATAACATAATCAAAATGTAAAATATGTTTCTCAAAGACTCATAAATAATTAACTATTATCGAGACCCAATTTAAGCTCGTGCGATTAATCTGTAAATTTTACTTGTAGACTATAAGGTATCCTCTAACATGATTTGGCGATTCCCTTCATCATAATAATTTTTCTTTGTACCTGGACTTCCGTCTTTAACTTATAGCATCTAAACTATATCATTCCAAAATTCTCATGATATGAATTTTCCCCTTAAAGGTTTTCTTATTCCTAATACATGAACTTTCATTGCCAGAATATAACCTTATTACATTATCATAAATCACCCACAATTACTATGGCAAGTCAAAATATCTCACTCCTTCCAATACTCAACTCGTTGTCCTCACTTCTTAAATTTATAATTCACAACCATACGTCCCCATGTATTTGTACTGAAAGCTCATATTAGCCTTAACACCATACGCTTAGTATTGCATTATATAACTTTAATTACCATGCTCTCTATCATCTAGATTTATATTTTTCTTTCCCAATATCCATTTACATAATCTATTATCTTACTAGAAAATTATACCTTTAAACTTTCTTACTTAATCCAATTCCAGATATGACCTTTCATAACTTAAATACTGTAAGTTACACTTCTCTATTTCATATTCTTTTAAACCACCACCCATATCTTGATCCTTTATTTCTCTAATATGACCTTCACATTTCAGATCTTACTCCTCAATATTTAATATTTCGTCTCAAATACTTATTTTGGTTATAACATCTCTTGGACTCACAAAGCTATTGTAACCACTCTATTAACCCTTAGATTAATGCTGAACTTCCAAAATTCACTTCCAAATAATTAGATATCTAACTTGACTTTTATACATAACATTTTATACTCTTCCCACCTTCCCATTTCCTATTTTTACTTCTCCAATTAGAAAATAAGACTCCTAAAACTCTTTTGCACTCCTCATTGATACCCATAATAGAAGTTTTCCAAACTTCGTTATCACCTTCCCTCGACTTAGTCAACATAACTCAAATTTAGTGTCTGATACTTCCCAAAACCATCACTCCAGCCCTTTTATATCGATATCACTATTACAAAACTCATTTATTTAACTCTATGTTACAACTTTGAGTGTTTCTCATTCCCATATATATATACCTTCCAATATATACTTTTATAGTCGTCTGATCTTTAAGAACCATATAATTTTTATATCGACAACTGACCCATTAATTGACGTTGGCACTCCAAAACTTACACAATCACCCAACCCACTTTTCAAATAATAACTAACATTCTCAAACATAATTCTTCGATCTACTAATTTGTCCCACAACTACTTTGACTAACTTTCCAATATTACAAAACCCAAATTCCTCAAATAGTCCTTGTTGCTATCCTTCTATGACATAATGTAACCTTTTTAATCTGAACTTATTCTCCTTATAATAATAGTTCATACTATTCTAGTTCATAGTTACTACATGTATATTTCCGTACTCAAATAATAGTCCTCCAAAACTAATATTATAGCGTACTCTGAAATTACAACCACAACTCCAAACCCATATCTTCCAACCTCTAA
Organism: Beta vulgaris subsp. vulgaris; assembly: GCF_026745355.1. Classification (NCBI taxonomy): domain Eukaryota; kingdom Viridiplantae; phylum Streptophyta; class Magnoliopsida; order Caryophyllales; family Amaranthaceae; genus Beta; species Beta vulgaris. The sequence goes on along the minus strand of NC_079206.1, from coordinate 30,422,774 downwards.
TGCATGTATTTCGAAATGGGTAATCAAACATCATAATTGATTTCTTAAAAATTCATACACGAAACTTGAACAAGAATTAATGTTACCAAGATGTGATACCGAGGTTCTCAACAACTTACAGGTATTATGTTCTTATAAAGTTTATACATTTATAACCATATATAAACGAACTCTTTTCTGAAATCATAATTGAGCTTCATAACCTTATCCAATCCCCTAATATATAACTCACTTAACTCATAGAATCAAACTTATAACTATTGAAAATATAGTGAAACTCTCATTTAGAACCAAATGTACATGCCTTATTCATATCACAAAACATGGTTCATCAAACAAATTTATACTATTGAGTCTCAAAACAACATAACTTATAGCCAATAGAACTTAACATCGATTTAGTTTACCTTTGTCTTAAAACTCATAAACATGTATTTCAGAAACCATATAGTACAAATCACATTTTTAATACAACATAAGTTTAACTTATGAAAACATATCAGATTAACTTATATAGTTTATATGATCAATCGAAATATCAATAATATATTTGAAAAGTGGAAGGACATGTGTGTACCTTGAAACAATTCCCAATAACTAACATTCGGATAACCACTATAGCTCGAACTTCATAATTTATCTCCATATACATACTCCAACAACGACCTCAAAACAATAACAACAATCATTAACCATCCTCACAACAATTTAGATAAACAAATTGAATTACTCATACTTTCTAAGCTCTTCCATGAACTAACCACTACAACCCTTATATACGACCATTCTACTAATCCAATCACAACATCAATTCTATCTCTAATTAACATCATTCTTTTCAGAGAGTATTATCAAACAACTAATTTATAAAAATCAGTTTTTATAAACTTACTTAAGAGGCTTACTTCATATTAGAAGCTTCAATCAATAAGAAAATAAAATATCAATATTTAATTTAACAACTCTTATCATAACTATATTTGCTAATCAATAACAAAATTGAGAACCAAGTTTGTTCCAAAATCAAATTATAAAATTCAATTGCACCACACTTGAATTGGAATCAAATGAGATGAGGAATTAAAAAAAAATTAGCTTATACCTTCATATGGAAAGGAATACCAACAATGGCAGCAACAAGGCAACAAGTTAGCAATACAACAGGGCAAACAAGCCAACCACGACATAGCGCAACACAAGTACAGCAGCAGTGCTGAACTTGTGTGAGGCGTAACTCTAGTTCCGAACTCCAATTGAGCGATTTTTGTGCCCAAATTCATTAGCTCGAGATGATCTACAACTTGATTCAGAAACAAAGAGCAAAATTGGATTAATGTTATAGATAATTGAGGAAACAGATTGTCGGAATAAAAAAAAGAGAGAGAGAAAGAGATAGGAAACACCAAACTTACAAAGACCATAACTCATAGCTCCGAACTCCAAATCAAGTGATTTTTGTCCCAAATTCATTAGCTCGAATGATCTACAACTTTGATTCAGCAACAAAGAGCAAAATTGGATTGCATGTTGTAGATAATTGGGGCAACAGATTGTCGGAAAAACAGAGAGAGAGAAATGGAGTAGCAACACCAAATTTGCAAAGACCATAACTCATAGCTCCAAACTCCAAATCAAGTGATTTTTGGGTCTAAGTTCAATAACTTTTCGAGATCTACAACTTTGATTCAATAAGTTTGGGCAAATTCCGACTCGAAAATGCAGAAATGGTACATGCACAGTACGGGGTATAAAATCAGAGGAGAAGAAAATTATTGTTTGGGGTTTATTTTTTTTGGGTTCTCCCAATTCTCAACCACTTGAGTTATTAAACTGAAATCTTGAAGAGAATAATTGATCTATAGGAAAAAATACACTTTGGCACTTGATTGAGAAGTCATAAAAAAAAGAGAGAGTGATGCTCTAGCATCTAGAGTAAATGACATGAGTGAGGAGAAATAAATTGTAATTAAAAATGGGTATCCCTTTATTTCAAAGCTTAAAATCGTTAAATCAATATCTCTATTTTATAAAATCCATACTAACTTATTTGTGCTTGGAACTTACTTTAGACGATAAATAATAATTCTCAAAGTAATTTCTTTACTAATATGAACATAGCTAACTTTGACTAAAGCGTGTCTGAAAATATAAGCTATTATACTTATCAAATCTCATTTATAAAGTCGTTATTAAACCTGCTTAAAATATAGGCTATTACAAGGAAGCTACCAACATCCTATTGTAATAAGTGATGATGAAGGTGATGGTATTAATGAACTTGTCAATAATAACTATACCAGCCTAGATTGGGATATGCGTTCTGTATTAAGTTCAGGTGTGACCAGTGATGATGAGCTCATTGTGGAGTTTGAGTGTGCTAGAGGTCAGACCAGATTAGATATTTATCGTGTTGTCTTCGGGTATGAAACTGATTCAAAATCAGAGGATGATAAGCCTCAACCTACAAGAAGATCTAAAAGACCAAAGAAATACGTCGACTATTACACTGAGGATGTAGATGAGTTTGAAGATGAGATCTTCACGTCTGAACGGTACAAGAAATCTAAGGATAAGAATGATAATGTTGCACCTTATATCACTATTTATGTATTTTTTATTATTAAAAAAAATATAGTATATTATAATAATGCTGGATAGTTGGCCAACAGTGATTAGATTTATTTTATAGTACTTTTGTTTTAGGAAAATATAATGTTATAGTTACAACAGTTATTTAATAATATCCTTTTGGAGGAATAAAAGTAATATATTTATTTATTCGAGTGAGCAAGAATTTATTTTGGACACGTGTTTGGAATCTTTTATAAATTTTTATTATGTGATTAAATTCTTGTTTGTTTCCACGTGTGTGTTTTGATGTGAATATTTTCTCATGGATGATTATGTGGTTGCTAAAGAACATTATATGTTGTACTTGGAACTGTTTGAGAAATTATTTGTTGATGTGATTTTGTTTGATCAAATCAAGTGTTGCCTTCTTAGATTGACATATAAGTTATATTGAAACCTAAAGTAGAGTTACATTACTTTCAGGTCACGCAGTAGGATGGCTAACAACAACGACCTAGCTGTTGCTATTCGCCTCTTGGCGGAAAAATTGACTCAGGAGATAACTGAGCATCCTGATTCTGTTGGGGACATGTTTGAGAGGTTAGCTAAGGTTAAGCCACCATATTATTGAGGAAAGCTGATCCTACCTTCCTAGAAAACTAGATTAGGGAGTTTGAGAAAATCTTTGGGGTTGTGAATTGTCCTGAGAATATGAGATAGTTATGTTGTACCTTAAGGATGAGGTTGATTTACGGTGGAGGGAAAATGGAGCTAGACACAGTGCTATGGAAGGATTCACTTGGGATCCTTTTGTGATTGCCTTAAGAGGAAAGTTTTACCCTGCGTTTATGAGGAAGCAGAAGGCCCAAGATTTCATTAACCTTAGGATAGAAAATTCATAGCATTGTCGAGGTTTGCACATGAGGTTGTAGCCACTAAGGAGTTGAAGGCTCAGAGGTTTGAGCAAGAGTTGACTGATGAGATACAGCTCGGGTTAGGAGGTGAGACCTTTACATCCCTAGATATTGTGTATGGGAGGGCAACCCACATTTATGGACTCCAATCGAGGTGGGGGATAAAAAGAATGTTGTGTTAGGTGAGAAAAGGAAGGATTATAATGCTGGGGGAAACAAGGGGAATTTCAAGAAAAACAAGAATAGGAATGAGAATTTCCAAGGGAGGAACAACCAGGATAACCTCAACAGGGGTCGAGCTGAAAGAGTGTATCACTGCAAGAAGTGTAACAACAACCACCCTGGTAGAGACTATAAGGGAGACCCAGTGACTTGTAACTACTGCGAGAAGAAGGTCCATAGGGAGTCTGAGTGCTATACTAAGCAAAACAAGGATCAGATGGCAATGGAGTAGTAATCAGGTCAGATCGGGGTTCAACCAGTCAGGAAACCAAGGTTCTAAGCTTGTAGGGCTGCAAAACAACCAAGTGAACTATAGTAAGCCTGCCAGTAACAACCTCAACAAGAATAAGACTGCAGGTAAATTGTGCATGATGAGTCGCAATGAAGCTGAAAAAATCTGCCAACGTAGTTTCTGGTAATTTTTCTATTAACTCCGTCTTTGTTAAAATATTGTTTGATTCTGGGGCGACTTATTCTTTTGTGTCGCCATCTGTCCTAAAGAGTATGGGTTAGTAGATTCTGAAGAAATTCACTTGCCTATCAATCTACCGACTGGGGAGATCATAAGGTGTACTAAATCGTTTAGAAATTTGCCTCTGAAGATAGGTGACTGGGTATTTTCATCTGATTTAATAAAATTCAATTTGAGAGACCTAGATGTTATTCTTGAGATGAATAGGTTAAGTCTTTACAAGGCTAACATAAATTGTGAGGTTCTGAAAGGTAATGTTGAGAAACCCTCTCGGAAAATTGAACTTTTATAGGTGTTTTAGGAAGCCGAAGAACTTTGGGGTTATTTCTGCGATGCAAGTGAAGAAGTTGATGAAAAAGGGGTCTGAATTATTTTTTTTGTAGTGTGCAAGATGGGACTAGAGAGGTTAGAGTGAATATTGAGGATGTTCCAATTGTGCATGAGTTTATGGATGTATTTCCGAGCGAGATTTCAGGTATGCCATATGCGAGAGCTGTTGAGTTCACCATAGACTTAGTTTCTGGAACTGCACCTATCACTAGGGGAAAAAAAGAAAGGGCTGCGCAGGAAGGGCTGCGCTTTTCTTCAAAAGCGCAGCCCTACATAGCAGAAGGGCTGCGCTTTTTTAAAAAGCGCAGCCCTTCACTTAGTAGGGCTGCGCTCAGCCTTTCTGCTATATAGGGCTGCGCTTTTGAAGAAATGCGCAACCCTTCTTAAAAAAATTTTGAAATAAAAAAGTTCGCGGGCTTCAAATATTAAGCGGGATTCGTCAAAATATATTATCCCTCATTCTCTCTCCTCTCTCACGTCCATCCTCACTTTTCCTCGTTCTCTCATGTCCCTCCTCCCTTTCCTCCTCCTCTCTCATCCTCTCTTCTCTCTCATGTCGCGGCCTAAAATGATTTGCACTAATCATGCCGACGGAACGGGCCAACGAGTCAAACTCACCGCTACGCCGTGACGTTTAGGCTTTTTAAGCCATCCGAGTTCGTTTAAAGCTCCAAATAGCCATTTTAAGTTTTCTGAATTTTTTTTTTCCTTAATTATGTATTAGTGTTTTGTTTTATGTATTTAAACATTATTAGGTTAATGTTTGGAGGTACTTGTATTTTCAGATCTATAGTCTTGTATACTTCTCTTTGTTTTGATAATGTTCTTGTATACTTCTCTTTGTTTTATTAATGTCTTGTATTTTCATCTTCGTTTTGTTTAATGTTCTTGTATTTTCGTCTTTGTTTTGATTAATGCTCTTGATTTTCAGATCTATAATTTATTCTCTTCTGTATATTAGTTTTGTCCTTTTTTTCATTTTCGTTTCGTTCTTTTTTTTTTGGGTTTAGTATTTCATTTTCGTTTCTTTCTCTTCTCTTCTGTATAATTTCAGAAAATGTGAGATTATGATTAAAAAAAAATTTATTTTTTTATTTTGTAGGAAGGGCTGCGCTTTTTAGGTAAAAGCGCAGCCCTTCTAGCTTAGAAAGGCTGCGCTTTTACCTAAAAAGCGCAGCCCTTCTTTGTGAAGGGCTGCGCTTTTCTAGCACAGCCCTACTTAAAAAGTGAAGGGCTGCTATTGAAAGGGCTGCTGTCAAAAAGCGCAGCCCTACAGGCCTTTTTCAGCGCAACCCTTCTTCATTTTTCCACTAGTGTATATCTAAGGCACCCTATAGAATGGCACCACCTGAGATGAGTGAACTGAAGATGCAATTGCAAGAATTAATGGATAACGGTTATATTAGGCCTAGTGCATCACCTTAGGAGCTCCTGTGTTATTTCTGAAGAAAAAGGATGAAAGTATGAGGTTGTGTATTGACTATAGGGAACTGAATAATGTAACCATCTAGAACAAGTATCCTTTGCCTAGAATAGATGACCTATTCGATCACTTAAATGGAGCGAGTGTGTTCTCGAAGATTGATTTGCGTTCGGGGTATCACCAGTTGAGGATAGCTGATAAGGATGTACCTAAGACTGCCTTTAGGATGCGTTATGGTCACTATGAGTTCATTGTAATACCATTTGGGTTAACCAATGCTCCTGCTATACTTATGGACTTGATGAATAGGATTTTCCATGAGTTTCTAGATAAGTTCGTTGTGGTTTTCATTGATGACATACTGATTTATTCGAGGAACGAGGTAGAGCATGATGAGCACTTGAGGATTATATTGGAGATGCTTAGGAAGAATCAATTATATGCCAAGTTCTCTAAGTGTGAGTTTCGTTTGGAGAAAGTAGCGGTTTTGGGTTATTATGTGTCTAAGGAATGAGTCTTTGTAGATCCTGCTAAGATTCAAGCTGTGAGTGAGTGGCCAACTCCAAAGAATGTGTCAGATATTGGAAGTTTCCTAGGTCTAGCTGGCTATTATAGGAGATTTGTGAGAGATTTCTCGAAGATAGCAAGGCCCATGACCAACTTGATGAAGAAAGAGTCAAAATTTGAGTGGAGTGAAAATGAAGAAGCCTTTCATTTTTGAAGGAACGTTTAACCTCCGCGCCTGTTTGACCTTGCCTGATGGGAATGAGGGATTTGAGGCGTATAGTGAGGCTTCGAAGAATGGTTTGGGATGTGTTATACAACATAATGGGAAGGTAATTGCGTATGCATCGCGTCCAGTTGAAACCTTATGAGGCTAATTACCCTACCCATGATCTAAAGTTAGCTGCCATAGTGTTTGCATTGAAATTTTTGAGACATTTTCTCGATGAAGAAACTTGTAAGATATTTACCGACCATAAGAGTTTGAAGTACATTTTCACCCAAAAAGACCTGAATACGAGGCAAAGGAGATGGTTGGAGTTGATTAAGGATTATTACCTAGACATCCAGTATCATGAGGGGAAAGCAAATGCACTTGCCGATGTCTTGAGTAGAAAGTCGAGTCATAGCGTGAGTGCTTTGATAATCCCTGAGGAGTTGTGTCGAGATATGCAAAGGTTGAGCCTAGAAATTTTAAATCTTGGGAAAAGCAAGTGAGGCAAGACTGAGCGCTTTATCTTTGGGGTTGTCAGTTTTCGACGGGATCAAAGAGGGTCAAGTTGGGGATGAGCACCTAGATAAGATTAAGGAGAAAATTAAGCAAGGTAAGGAAACCGGCTTTAAGATCCATGATGATGGAAGTTTGAGGTTTAAGGGAAGGTGGTATATACTACAAAAATGTAATGACCTTAATAGACGTCTTATGGATGAGGGGCATAACACTCCATATTCTGTGCACCCTGGTGATGACAAGTTGTACAAAGACCTTAAGGGTATCCATTGGTGGACAAATATGAAGCGTGAGGTAGCCGAATATGTGTCTAAGTGCCTAACCTGTCAGAAAGTGAAGATAAATCATAAGAGACCCATGAGGTAGGTTTGATCCTTAGAGGTTCCTGGATGGAAATGAGATTCTATTTCTATGGATTTTGTGATTGTTTTGCCTAGGACAAGGAGCAGTATTGACACTATTTGGGTTATTGTGGATAGACTGACGAAGTCCACCGTATTTATACCTATTAATGAGACATAAAAAATGAAGCAACTTGCAAAGACATACATTAGGCATGTGGTGAGATTGCATGGGGTTCCAAGGAATATCATTTCTGATCGCGATTCGAGGTTTTTTTCGAAATTTTGGAAAAAGGTCCAATTGAATCTTGGGACAACATTAAAGATGAGTACATCCTTTCACCCTGCGACTGATGGTCAGACTGAGAGGACTAACCAAACCATGGAGGATATGTTGAGAGCGTGCACTATTGATTTCCAAGGTAGTTGGGAGGATCAATTAGACCTGATCGAATTTTCTTATAACAATAGCTATCATGCGAACATTAATATGGCAACTTTCGAGGCAATATATGGACGAAAGTGTAGAAGACCCATTTGTTGTAATGATTTTAGTGAAAATATAGTCTTGAGGATAGAAATTGAGGAAATCGTTAGGAATGTCAAACTGATTAAGGTTATAATCCAAGCTGCTCAAGATGGGCAAAAGACATATGCCGACTTAAAACGACGCGAGCATGTGTTTGCAGTATATGATAAAGTGTTTTTGAAAGTATCACCAACTAAGGGCATCATGAGATTTGGGAAAAACGGCAAGTTAAGTGTCAAATATGGAGGCCCATATGAGATTTTGGAGCGAATTGGGAAAGTAGCCTATAGGTTGGCATTGCCAATGGAGTTTGAGAAGATGCATGATGTGTTCCATATTTCCCAATTCAAGCATATCCCTGGTGGGCGTCATGGTTTGGAGCCTGAGCGGATACAGACCGATAGTACCCTCACATATGAGGAAAGACGTGTTAAGATTCTTGACATGAAGGTGCGTAGTACACGCAATAAGGACGTCCATATCGTGAAAGTACTTTGTTCTACCCACGAGTCTGAAGAGGCAATGTGGTGCCAAAGATGAAATGAAGAAGAAATATCAAGACTTATTCCTTCAGGTGAGTTATGAGGGCGTAACTCGTTTTTCTTCAAGGGGGATAGAATGCGATAGAATTTCGCGCTTTTTGCCTATTTTATGAGATTTTTATGCTTATTTTGGCTATTTGCACATGTTGGTGCAAAATAAATAGATTCTCCGCATAAGAAAACCTGTTCATGAGTAACACAAGTGTTTTTAAGTTGGTAAAAGTGTGCACATGAGTGGCACAAGTATATCTCAAATGAAAGTGAGTTTAAAACTTTTGAAAATGTGTGAGTTTTCGTGTCAAGTTTCGGGATGAAACTTCTTTTAAGAGGGGTAGACTGTAATCCCCCGTAAATTTATAGATTTTATAAATATATTTTAGTATATATATTTATATTTAAATATAATTTAGTTTAAAATAATTTATTTATTTAAAAAGGTTGACTATTTTGAAAGTCAAAGGAATTATTTTAAAGATTTAAGAAAATTAAAATATTTTGTTACGCCATGCTTTGAAAAATATTTGAAATACTATTTGGATTTGAAAAATAAGTTTAAATGGGCTTGAAGAACCCAAATACTAAGTGGACTATGAAAAGGACTTCTAGTGATGTTAAGAGATTTAATCACCAATCCTTTTCATCATTAAACTCTATTGAAATCCAATTGCCTTTTTCCTAAGTCCAAAAGAAAAACATACATATAAATACCTTGAATCCAAATATTTTACCCACACAAAAACTTTCTCTCTCCTCCCTCACACACAAACCGGCAGTATTCTTCTCTCTCCTCTTCCACGTTAGTTTTCTTCTTCTTTGTTTCTTCTCCTTCAAGAAATACTTTCTTCTCCACTAAGAAACAAAACAACTCCGAAATCACCACTACCACCGTTGAGTTGTTGTTGTGGCCGCTGTTGCCGGTGCCTCTCCTCATTTGTTCTCTTTGTTATGTTGGTTTAATTCTTTTATTCCTCCTCAAGTTTTGATTAAAGATTATGTCTTTATATGTTTTATTTTAGTACTAATTATGATTAGAATCTTTAATTTACTGTTTTAATGATGAATCTATGATTATATAAATTATGTATTGAAAGAACAAAAATTCAGATTTGACAATTATATTTAGATTGAATTTTTAATTATCAAAGCATGAATGGTGTTAAAGATTTGAAAATCATAGTAGCATGTTATAAACTATGAAATTGATTTAACTTATGAATTTAAGCATGTTTGAGTATGTTTAAAGGGAGTTTTAATAATTTATACGTTGCTGGAACTTCAGAAAGGTTGTTATTAATGAAGTTTTATGGATTTTAATGACTAGTATAGTAGTACTATCCTAGGTAATATAAGTAATTGAGGTTTTAATGATAAAAATAACTTTTAAATATTTATAAAGGGGGCTTAAAGTATGTTAAAGTTGCTGGAATTTATTTGGACTATTGATTTTAAATTTTATTGGTTCTTTTAGGCGGAGATCACTCTGTAGGAGATTTTTAAGGTGTTAAAGATGGCCTACCAATTTGTCTACACAAGGTATGTACATGTCTACGTGTTGTTTGATGTAGTATCATGATTTTAGGAAGGAAAAGCTATGTAGTATCATGTATAGGAATAACTTTGTGAGTTCATATACGATGTCTATTGTGGTTGGATTTTACGTATTTTATGCCTGTGTGCGAACATGTAAGTATGAGATTTAATTATGAGATTAATAATCATGTTTGTATGGAATATTGATGCAAGCACGTTGGTTGGGAACTTTATTTATTAATTAACATAGGAAAATTAATATATTTATTTTGTTGGATCATTATTGAGTCATGTGTACGTGTTCTCTTATATTGTTGTTTTCACTACTTATGAGGACTGTGAGACTTATTTGGTAAGTTGATAAATTATGCCTTTGAAAGGTAAGTTGGTTATTGGCTAGTTTAACAAATAAGAAGGTTTAAAATAAAGAAGGAATAAATCTTAAGTTGTAAGTTGTATGATCACTTATTTAATCCTAGGATGAAAAGAAAATTAAGTTGTGAATGTTTGATTATATGTATATGTGTTGCTTGTGTGTCATAACAAGTAATAATTGGTAAATCATGTAAAATGAATCATTGATAGTAATAAACTTTATACTGGTGCACGTCTGAAGTTGGACAATCAGGAATTGAGGTACATGATGAGCGGGCCATGGCTTTTTCTGGGAATTAGATTGATCACCGTTCCTATTTTTATTCAAAGTTTCCTTGATATCGTAGGTATTATGGATACGGAGTCGCGCCCGTATTTCGTCTTCCTAAGTGAAGGCTGGTTTTTAGTTAGACAACTCGGTCCAATAACTATTCCATTAAAGTAATAAAAAGATGCTTAAAGTTTAGTTCAGTAAAAGTTATCTGCAAATTATTAGATAGTTATGTTATTATTTATCCCTGCTTAATATTTATTAGTATCATGTTAGAATTGTTTATTTATTATTATGTAGTATTCATCTTTGCTGATTACATGTTTTGTTTGTATGTGTTGATCATGACTTTGCCTTATTGATCCTGTGATGACTCATTCTTGGTGAACAAATTATTCAGTGCATTAACATCTACAGGTGTACAGATGTTGCATCATGGGGGTTTGGGAATGGAGAGCTTGTGTGGCAGATTGATTTAACTATTATTTTAGTAAATATTTTTTATTTATGGTTGGTCTGAAGTTAACATTGGTAGTGTTGTTTGGATTTTAAAGTACTTTCATTATTTGTTATATTTCAATTCTAAAGTTTAGTTATATGTTTTCCGCTGCAAAATTCTGAATAAGCCGATACATTATCACGTGGGCGCTAATACTTTGATGATTCTCTAAGTTTTATATTGAAAATGTAATTTGAAAAAGAGAGAATTATCGAGGTGTTATAGGCATTGCCTCCTCAGATTTACATGCAGAATTGGGAGCTTATTTTCAAGTTATGTCTTGGGCTTTCAATCAAGGTCTAACGCACATCACTTTCTTAACAAATTCCACTAACCTTGTCTACCAATTGCAGGGAAGGACAGAGGACTACACTACCTATCAATCATGTCTATACGGTGGAGAAAATTAAAGTATTTGTTAAACAATTCCAATGGTGTATGTTGATCAAGCTAAGGTACCACGAGAGCATCTAGCAAAGGCGAATGCCATTGCAAAATGATGTCTATCCCATATGATAACTTTTAATAGTACTTTGTAATTTAGTTTCGTTTAATCAGTGTAAAAAAAAAACAATTCTTTAGACAAAGACTCTTAAACCTAATTAAATATTGATTAAATTATAGGAAGAACTAATAACTTATCCAATATAAATTTCATTGTCATGACTCATAAACCTAATTGGATATGTAATTACGTTGTCTAATCCTCTTCTAAATATAGTCTCCTACTTTTTCTCTCTAGGTGCATTGGTTTATGTCCCATTTTTCTATGCTACACTTATATAGAAACGAGTGAAGTATTTGTTTTTATCTTTTTCCACCAAGTACTAGTTTTTCACATTTTCTCTTTGAAGGGTCAAAAAGTACCCTTCAAAGAGCATAAAAGTTACATTGCTAAATTATTGTGCATAACACAATATAAACTAAAAAGAATCGGAGGGTAAAAAGAAAACACAGAGAATACTTGCTATGAATGACAAAATATTATCCACGCTATGGACTATGGTAAGCTTTATTGGCAGACAATCATATTGAACACCGTATGGATGATGTAACAATTATTTCCAAAAGTAAGGTGTAGCCTATAGGAATATAAAATTACCCCAACAACGGAGAGAACAAAAAATTGAATTTATACAAGAACAAAATTCAACAGGCAACACAACAAACCAACCTGGTTTAAACCTCAACCTCTGGGATACGAGTAACAGGTGTAGCTGGTAGTATACCACCAAAAAAAGTGAACAGTTCAGTGCTTCAATGATCATAATGCATGCTTCTAACATCATCCAACATCTCATCGCGTCTGAGGCTAGAGTTATTCTTCCCCATCAGATGCATATGAGCAAAAGATGCAGCTCTTCTGCTTTGCAACTTCAACAATCATGGTTCTACCAACAAGATCATCCCACATCCTGCCATGACCACTCACCAGTTCTTCCATGTCGAGAGGTTGACCATCAGTGATCTTTTCCATCGCACCAACACAATAATATATTTTACAGTATTCATACAGTCACAGGATTCCAGTGAAGTAGATTTTTATCACTCATTCACCACCGTCTCCTTTTGTTTTCACAAAGAGTACCCATCTCATACCAAACCTCCTGAAGATACATCATATTGAGAATAATTACGCTCAAACCAAGAATGCTGCAGTCTCATTGGGTAAAATCTTACAGCAGTATATATTCTGAAGCAACTCAAATCTCAAAATAATGGATAAATTCCCTCATAATAGGCAAAAGAATTCCTATATTAATATAGGCAAAAAAGTTATGATATGACTAAACACACAGATCCAATTTACGGTCACCACCTGCAGCTAATTCTTCCAACTGCTTTCCATCAAGACTAGACACAAGCTCCATGGGAATAAACCGCTCACAGACACTTCTAAATTCAGTGGCACTAATATTATACAACGACTGAAGTTTTTTAGCTTCAGAATCTGCAGCTTCAGCTTCTGCAAGAAGTATATTAGCTTCTTCAATATCACCCAGCTCTAAAGCAGCTAATCTTTCACATGAAACAGTAGCAGATATAAGGCCTAGCCTCTGAAATCTGGCCACCGCTGCCTCTTTTTCCTTTGAAGAAACAAGTTCTTCAAACTCGTGCAATTTCCTGGTAGTTTCATCAATCCCCTCCTCAATTTTTAGCAACGCAGATGAAGATTCTTCACTCTTACTCTGCAGAGTTTCCTTCTCAGCCATCAAAGACTTGGCTTCAGAGGCTATACGTGCTGCTTCTTTAAAGTTTCTGGCAGATGCGGCAACTTTCTTCTCTGCTTCAAGCTCTGGCACTCTTTTGTCTATAAAAAACAATCTTTGTTTCATTGAAGCACCCTCTTGCTGGATGCTTGACTTTTTGGAGGATAATTCCTGCAGATAGACATGTGTAAGTTGAAGATAGGAAACCATATTATATAAGGACAACATCCTGGCTTCCCTAGTGGGCAGCTGGCCAACGTTTAGATAGTAAGGGATTTCATTCATGACCCTTATATCCATCACAAATACCTGATCCACCTCGACACCCCCATCCCTCTCTGAAAAAGGGCATACTTGCCACATTATTTTTTTGCTCAATTTTTCAGGGAACTAAAATAGTAGAGAACCGAAAGTAAGCGGGTGGGTGTAGGGTCCAACTTTAGAGAAAGCTTACAGGGATAACACTTGCCAAAAAAGGTACATAGCAACTAATTTGGGATATTTTAGATAAGAATATGTAGCAACAATTTTGGGACGCAGAGTCTACAAAACCCAAGTTTTCTGCATATGGCCATCTTGTCTGGGAAATATACACCATCAAGGTTACCAAAATTGAGATCTTACAGTGAATCGATATAAAGGGTAGGATTGGATTGGTAAATTGGGATCGTAGGATTGTTAGATTCTACTTCATTTTTTTGACTTGCAACATTTCACATTTTAGGAAGTTGCACATTACTTGTAACATTGACATCTATGACAATATATTCTCTCTCTAACTATCCTAGTACAAGGGGTCCTTGCAACAACAAGTGAATCGATATGAAGGGTAGGATACGATCGGTAAAATCTGATTGTAGGATTGTTAATTTTTACTTCATTTTTTTTTTACTTGCAACATTTCCCATTATAGGAAGTTGCATATTACTTGCAACATTGACATCTCTGACTATATATTCTCTCCATCTCTCCTAGCACATGGGGTCCTTAACAACAACAACAACAAAAACAACAGCAAAATTAATAAGTTCGAATCAGATTAGAACAGAAAAGTAAGTTAAAATCAGTCAAAAACTAAGTTCACATCATATCAGACAAAAAAAAAGTTCAAGTCACATCAGGCCTAAAAACCAGTTCATATAAAATCAGAAAAATTAAGTTTATATTGGATAAGTAAAAATAATACGAACTAAACATAGCCTTAGTACAGTAGTGCTAGCTGAAGGAAGATCAAGCAAGAAAAAAATAAAAATATACATCACCAATCAGCATAGTAATCACAAATTGGTCCAAATTTAATTCACGGTAAACTTGTCAATAAAAAAGTAAGAACCCGCAAATGAAAAAGATTACTCTCCTGAGGGCATGCTTTGATCAAGATTAAGGTACTAAGAGGGTAATAAAAGTCAAACTAAGGAATATTAGGGTGTTAGAGGTTATGATAAAGGGAATGAAGTGGTGGTAAAGAAAATTAGCTAGTGTTGATAAAAAGAAAAGGGAAGGGTGACATTGTTATCGTCATTAGTCATAATGGGGGCAATAGTTACCCACCACGGCCCTAGGCCCGAGGATAATTATAACCCTCATTTCAATAGCTTCTTCCTTTTTCCCTCCTCAATACAACACCACTACATCACTTCCTTTGCAACCACCTCAACTTATCTTCATTATTCTTTTATTGAGGTAGTTTGGCTTTTATTACCCCCTAATCCTCTACCTCCAATCTAAGCATGCCCTGAGAAAAACAAATTTCTTTTTGAACTCAATAGTTACCTTTGTGTGGCAATAATTTGAATGAGCACAAGATTTTTGCTTACAAATTTTAAACATTACGAGTCATACACTAATACTCTTCCTTTCACATAGACACATGCCGAGACGCTACAGGGACATATGCATGAGATAACAAAATTGGGAAAGAGAGCAAAATTAACCTGTAGATCAACCCTTGCAACAGATATCTCCTGCTTCAGCATTTGAGTATCTGCCACAATATTCTCCTCTGTTTTGGCAAGCCTTAGTTTCTCTTCTCTAACTTTTAGAACTGAAATTACTAAAGCTTTCCTGAGTCTAAGATTTTCTTGGTAGATGTTGGCCTCATTGTCACAATCCATTGCGAGCTTCCTAAGTTCTGTTCCCCGGTTCTTTCCCTGAGAAACAAGGTAATCAATTTCTTCTTTCCTTTTGGATAAAGCTTGACATTCTAATTCCATTTGTGTGAGAGCAATCTGCAAATTCTCAAACTTGGAATCAATTCCTGTTTGGACATCCCCGAAACCTGCGGCCACTTCAGCAATCCTTTCGTCAGCTGCTTCAATTTTGGAATCATTTATAGCTATCTCTGCCTCTTTTTCCTGTACCAAACGTAGAAGTTCCTCCAACTCCTGAGTCAACAAATTTCTTCTCTCACAAAGGACTTCTTTTTCTTTGACGTCATTCTCAACTAAATGCTCAATGGAATCATTTAGTACTGCACGAACTTCATTTACCAACTGTGATTCAATTTCTAATTCCAACTTCTTTGTCTCCACAGCTTCGACAGACAAAAACCATTCATCCATTTCCTTTGAAGAATTGACTTCAACATTTTCCAAAACCAAGTCTGCATTGCTTACAGTGTCCTACCACCACAAAAAAAGTAGGGACAGTTAACTTTTACATATAAGGTCCAAAGAGCGATCTACCTATGCTACTCTTTACAGAGAGTAAGAATTGTCCGGAGACATAAGAACTGTCAAGAACATCAGACCCAAAACAGAACACTTTGAAGCAACATATGCAAAGGAAGATAACGCGACCTGGAAAAGACACATTAAATTGGCACAAGAGACATCACCAAAGATTTGGATGGACCATATCCCCAACATAGATGCAACCCTTTCTCTTTTACTGAGTTAAGAATCTTTTTGTTGGTTCTTTTTCATTCTCATTGAATTTCAATTGAAGCAATATATAGTTTCACTCCCCCATTTGAGGGCAAGATGTACGGCAATAGTCCACATGCCAATCAATGTAAATCATCTTGCTTTGGATATACAAAGTTTATGATGCTCTAACTCAGATACAAGAAAAGATCAGCGAGTTTGACATGTAAAGTTACTTGAAGATACGAAAATGGTTATAAGTGTCTGATGTAAGAATATAAACACAAATATGACAATGATTAGCATAAATGTAATCAATTGTTTGATGATAAATGTAATCAATTGTTTGATGATTTCAATGGTGATCTGCGAAAATAACAAATTCAAATAGATATGGTATCAATAAAAAGTGAAGAGAAAAGGCAAAAATAAGTCTGACAATATCAAATGACGTTCAAGTAAGAGCTAAATAAAGGATGAAAATAAATTAGGATTCTGCCTTTTTAGTCTTTTAGCAGCTTCCCAGCCCACTTCATTAATTTCACCTACCACTTGCCCATTCCCCGTTTCCCATTTTTCTGAGCCACTCCATTCTTCGTTGCTGCAAAAAGCCTTTATCTCCTGGATTTCTAGCTGTAAACTAACATGAGCAACATACGAAACATATACAACAGATCCACAGAGGCCTCCTATTCATATTACATATGCTAGAAGAGCTAAGAAGGGTAACTAAGCAATTCGTACTTTATATGCGAAAAGGGAACGGAATATCAGTTAGCTATCAATACTTGTAATGGGCAAGAAAATATACTTCCTTCTTTCTTTTTACTTGCATCATCAGATATTGGAACAAGAAACTAGGAGAGGTGAGAGAGATAGAGAGTGATAAAAAGGGACCCGATGTGCGAAGAGAGAGAAAGAGATAATACATTGCCAAAAATAGATATGGTGCACCTGTGCAAGTCATGCAATCTCCCAAAACCGGAAATGGTAGTTGAAAAAAAAGGAGGAAGTAATTAGTTAGAGGGTGGAGTCAAGAATTTCTATCAGAAAGTTTAAAAATAATTGGTGGAAGCTAATCAGCTAGAGGGATATAAATAAGAAAGGAGAAATGTATCCAAAAATTTAGTGAGAGAAAGAATTGGGAGAGAACCTCAATCGTCTGGAAAGGTTGAGGGGGTTGGAACTAATAGAATTTCTCTGATCATATCAATGCAATTACTATCATAGCTCTAATTCTGATTACTTGAAGTCTTATATCTTGCTAGATTCTTACCTAAGTTCTTAGCAGATAACCACTATTATGACACTTCTCTCTAAGGAATAAGGATAAAAAGCCCATAGTTTTATCTTTTCTTTTTGGTGATTCAATGGTTCGCTTAAACCTAGATCTAAAGGAGGGATTATTTGGCCAGCCAAAGATATCCAATAATCTTTAGATAGTGGCTCTGGTTTATGAAAAGAGAGGAAGAAGGTAAGTACAGTTTCTCCTATGTAAGCCACATTGCTTAATTTTGGCAAGTCCAACCATATACCATGTCTGTACCTGCGTCATGCTGTGACGACAAAAATGCAGCAGGTGTATGCAGGATACTGGAGTCTGGAGCATCACAGGAGGAATTAAGGATGATACCTATCTTATTACTCAAGATAGAAACATAACTAGTATAAAACTAAAACAGCTAAAATAATGGTCACAATACAGCCGTATGAACTATATAGTAATAACAATTAATTAATATTTGATTAAGACACCTTATGGTCACCTGTAAAGCTCAAAAAACTTCATCTTTAAAATCAATTCTGCTAACATTTCACATCGGGGAAGACACAAGAACCAAGGGGAGGAGAAAGATAGAGAGAATTAAAAAGAGGGACCCATCTTATGAGAATAGAGATAGGGAGAATTCAATACCAAATTTAAGTAATGTTGCATTTATTTTAGAAAGGAGGAAAGATTGACCAAAATAAAGCTTATTTAAGGGATGTATCATGTCTATAGCATTTTTTTTTCATTCTAAGTCACCAAAAAAAGTCAGAGAAATGAAATGAATTTCATCCTATTTCAGCCCATAGCCTAGCATTTATCTGAAATGGGAAAAGGTCTAGACAATAATGATAATGCATCTTCTTGAATGTCAAGTAGAGGCCAGAGCATGGTGTCTTCACTGGCTCATGAAGTTGCCAATTTGAATCTAGAAACAGTAGAAAAAAGGAAATACAATGAGGAAGTATTAGAGATAAAACGGATGACTTCTCGCTTCTGACACACTCAAAAATCCAGAAACACTCAAAGTCACACTACTCAAGTGAAAACTCTAAGCCTAACAAGATCATAAGTGGAAGGTCTTCCACCCAAACCCTTTTGGTTCAATCTCTCTGCTTTATTTTAAATGCGAAAGATTATGGAAGATCCAGCAAATTGTAGCTCCACATTAAATAGCTCCTAAATTGAATACTTAAAAGCATTAACTTATGACCAAGCTTCATAATGAATCTATATCTAAGGAATTTAAGAGAAAGTGGATGGAACACTATAACAATAAAATTATATTCTATCTCAACTCTACACGAATCATCGGGCATTCTAAAATTGGGCCAGTCTCTCAGTTGAAGCAAGGAACTGCTGAAAACATACAAGTGAACTTCAGAGTTGAGAATTCCCTAGGATTCAACTATGGAATTGTTATCTTCATAACTAGTCAAAGATGTTATTTTCTAATCCGTGCAAACATTGAGGAAGCATCAAGTTTGCAATAGTTATACTTCAATAATAATAATATATACATAAACGTTGCATTAAATTGTTTGTTTAATCAACATAATGCTTTAGAGACTCATTTCTGTTAGAAGATAGGGAATAGATAGACAGTGGACCTAGAGTAAACTGAAAATAAATATCAATCTTGCACAGACCAATATAGAAACCCAAATTAAATTATCAGATATCCTGAAAAATATAACTGCTTAAATTATATTGTACTATACTACTATGCATTACTCTTAATACGGGGGAGGGAGAAGGACCTAATTGTAATATGAAATTAAGCTAAGCATACCACAGAAAAGTGTTGTAGCAAAGAGACACATTCTTCCTCAGCAGCAATCTGACGCTCCAGAGCTTCTTCCATCTTTAAATCAATAGCATCACACTCAGCCTCGGCATCTTTGAGTGCACTTTGAATGTATTCTTTTTCCCTCTCAGCAGCTGCGAGGCTCTCACTGAGGTGTTCAGCCATTTCAAAATCTTCAGCCTCACATGCTTCTTCAAGCTTTTTTTCAATGTCCCTGAACCTTACAATTGCTAGTTCAACATTCTGTGCGGCTTTTCTTCTCCTCCTTTTGGAATTCGTCCTTGCCATGGATATAGATAAAGCCTGTTCCCGGGCTTGCCACAGCTTTTCAGATACGCGAGCCTTGACCTGCTTATATTTCCCCTCCACAGAATTACAATTTGTCTCTTGCTCTTTCTCTTCTTGCCTCTTGAATGTAGGCAGTTTATCAGCTTCCAGAGTTGCACAAGCAACCTTTTCTTCTACAGTCAAATTGAAGGGTCCATCTGTATTAACTTGATTAGAATGTGATTCCATTATATCTCTTGAGCCCACATGAATATCTTCACTATCTTGTTGGGTTGGACCAGAATCAACCTGTTTGTTTTCGCTAGGATTGGAAGAGACAGGAAAGGGTTCTAGCTTTTTGTCTCTTTCAACATTGGTAGTTGAGGTGGTATAAGTATTGGGTGTGGAAAAATCCGTGCCAGATGATGATTCTGAAGGATTTTGAGAAGGCTCGGGATCATCAACAAGTTGTGAATCCCTCCCATATCCGATTCTTAGACCAGCTCTTTTCTTCTTTCTAGAAGATTGCCGTAACACAGTAGCAGCTGGAGCTGCTGGCGTCTTAGACTTTATTATGCTCGTTGTCATAATTGAAGGACTATTTGATGGCATCCATGTTTCAGTCTCAATTGCTTCAACATGGGACGGAGTGATAACAGTGAGATCCGAGAACAGATTCTCATCTAGTGGTTGAGATGACGGTGAAGGTGCTGATGATAAAGATGTCGTGGTAACAGATTGCATAGAAGGAGACACAAGTGAATGAGAATCAGCATCATGATTAGCTACTACTTGCGGAGTAAATAGAACCATTCCCTCAAACAGAGAGTCCATATCATCATTATTATGAACCTCCATTGCATAATCAAGGAGTTCCTTCGTCACCAATGTAGCCCAATTCACAGCTACTCTTCAGCCACCTTATTCACAAACAAAAAGTTGTCTGTTCGAGGATGATCTAATCAGTGTGTGTACAATGTACACTGTATAAGCAACTCCGCCTGCAAGTGTCACTTTGTGGCATTCAGTATAGGTCCCAAGCCCAAATAGAGGAGGATTGCGGTAGGTCTGTGGCCGCCAGCATTAATAAACAGTCACATATTAGTATATTACGACATGAATTGAAATTTGAATCAACGGCAAAACCATATCAAAATTACAATTATTTCAACTGATCAACATGAAACTAAAATCTGAATCTTCAGGATCGAAACAAGGCGAACTTAAACATATCTCAAATTCACAAAAGGCAATAGAAGAAATTATATCTATAGAACAGAAAAATAATTCTATAAATCATACAAAAATCTTGTTGCCACAAAAAAGATTCATAAGACCACAAAATCGACAAAATCATACAAATCATATTCCCTATTTCGTTTATAATTCGCATTCTTTATAACTTGCAGCTGCAAAACATTTGTTGTCGAAAGCAAAATTCAGTTTCTTATGCATATTAGATCTGTATACAGTAGAGTTCCAAAATCTGCACTTCTTTTAGCATACCAGTAGATATGTGTTTTATCTAAGTTTAAACTACAAAAATTATATCATAAAATATATAATAGTAAAATTAGTTATAAACAAACCTTAAATATTTTGGAATCGTTGAAAAATATCCTGCAATTCTTTTCCTCCAAAATTAAGTTGAATTGATGAATTCAATTCGAAATTGAAGTGATTCGATGGAAAAAGAAAGTGGAATGGATGAATACGAATGTAGACTGTAATTTGTACTCTGTAGAGTTAGATGGAATTCTCCTTGCAATCGCAGGGTTAGCGCGACTTCTACACTTCCTATTGTTCTTTTCTGGTAGCCTGGTAGACAGTAGCTCTATTTGGCTATATCAATAATAACTGGTCCGTAATAGAGCTGTCAAAAAATGACCTGATCTGATAACCTGACCTGAACCTGTAACGACCTGTAACTGACTTGCACCTGAAATTTTGGCCAAACAGGCTAGCTGTAACCTGACCTGTACCCGACCTGATAATAACCGATACCTGCTCTTGACCCGATACTCTATGACCTGAACCTCAACTGATACCCGTCCAAAAAAGACCGATAACTGAAATGATCTGACCTGACAATGATCTGAACCCGATTCGACACCTGACCGGATTAGGACCTGAAACTGATTATAACTCGACGTAACTTGTCATTAACCCGACCTGTTGCGACCCCTTACCTGATTTTACTAAACCTGTTGCGACCTGGTACATTATTTTACCTGACTCGTTGCTACATGTTACCCGGTTTTACCCGACTTGTTGATTGCTGATAACTCGACTTGTCAATTATTTCACCACATAGTAACATAAATCATATAACACTACTATAAAAAGGTATATAACTAGATGAACTATTCAAGCATTGCTTTTCAATGAAATCTTAAATAATGAGACAAATTTGAAGCAACGCCACACAAAATTCATGACATGTTCCGTGCTCGAAGCGAGCCGAAAGTGACCTGAAATCAAGCATGGTACAACCCGATAACTACCAACCTGAACCCGACTGGAAACTGACCCACAAACCGCTATTGTCCTAACCTGATAAGTATCCGACCCACGCATGACCTGAACCTGCAAACACCCGCTACAAACCTGACCCACAATTGACACTACTGGAAAAAAGGTCTGATGACACATAAAAACTGATCTGGTTAGCACTAAACCAGATCAGTTAATGTCAACTGATTTGGTTGTCCAGTGAACTAGATCAGTTAACATTTGATCCGGTTGGTCAAGGTCCGGATCAGCTAACGGGCCCTTTAACAAGGAACGAGTCATGCGCAAGAACACTGATCCTTGGGCCTTTTTTTCAAAAAAAAAGTGAGTTCTTGGGCCCTATTGTTCTTGTTAGGGTTTAATAAACCCTACGGCTCTCATTTTGCTTCACTCACATCTCCCTCATTCGCGTCCTCACCATCGCCCTCATTCGCATCCTCACTCACTCCTCTCATCTCCCTAACTCACTCATCCTCAATCTCTTCTGCCTCGACTAAACCAATGCAACACCACCAATTTCCTCCTCCACCGATTTCCTCCCCAAATTTCCTTGGTCGATTTCCTACAAACCCCAACCTTATTCCTCATTTTCCTCCCCCAATTTCCTCCTCCACCTTCTTTCGACCCCAAAACTAATGGGTAA
This sequence comes from Beta vulgaris subsp. vulgaris, assembly GCF_026745355.1. Lineage (NCBI taxonomy): Eukaryota > Viridiplantae > Streptophyta > Magnoliopsida > Caryophyllales > Amaranthaceae > Beta > Beta vulgaris. The sequence continues at coordinate 30,399,952 of NC_079206.1, read as the reverse complement.
AAAATTTGGCTCCAAATTTTTTTACACATGAAATTATGTTTGGATGGTAAATTTTTTTTTTTGAATTTTTTCTTTTTTTTTTTCGATTTTGAGAAAATATTTTTATGAATTTGGTTAATAAAAAACTGAAAAGAAATCAGTTTTGGTAATTAAAAGAAAAGAAATGAGGGGTCCACAAACAAGAATGAGTGGCTCACATTCATTTGCTTCCATGGTCTTGTTTCAAAAAAGTCCATGTTAGCATCATCCCACTATTTATAGATGATAAATAGGTATATTTTGTGGATTTTACACCATACTTTGGTTGGAGTAAGTATGATATGAGTATGACTTTCTTGGGTATTTGATGGATTTAGACGTCAAGAGTCATACCTGCCATTGGGTACTAAATGAGTATGAGGTGGATTGCTTTGATTACTTACATGTCCCACACGGCCACACCACATCCCATATGCCCCACATCTAATCGTCCGACTTTCAAATTTAGAAAAACACTTTTAAAATAGTAAAAAACTAATTTCTTTTATAGTGATTGCAGCAAAGCGTTTACTCCGATGAGTCAAAGAGGTTATAGCTAATCAAAACATGGTTTGTGCACTAGGTGCACAATGCTCATTGTGCACCCGAAAGAACATGTTGTTCCTCCAAAAGAACATGAACTTGATTTAGCAAATTTTCTAGGTAAAAAGAACATGCAATTCAAACTCAAAGAACATGTTTAATATTCATTCATCAAAGAACACAAATCATAATGAGAAAAACATATATATTAAAAGAACATACAATTTTAAATAAAAGACCGTAGTTTTCAAATTTGAATTTCAATACTAACAACATGTTCTTATTATATCACACTTTTAAAAATCCTCCAAAACCCATCTCTGTGTGTATATATATATATATATTATTATATATATAATATATATATAAATATAATATAATATATATATAATATATATTATATATATATATATATATATATTATTAGAATATGAAATTCATCACAATAGTTTATTTTATTTATTAATCTTGAATTTTAATGTTGTAAAATTAGGTTTTGATCATTGCTATTTCTAGATCCACCATTGTTGGTAGGTGATTCTTGCATTGCTAACTTTGTTCATGAAATATGGAGGGTTTAAGCTTAGAACTTTTGACATCTCAAGATAATATCTTCAAACTATATTTTTAAAGATAATTTAACAATAAGGACCCTAAAGAAAATTAAATATATATATGTTAACCTAAGCAAATAAAAATGAGATTAATTATTATACAATTCTATATAATCAGTGGCCAGTGGGTGGCTTAAGGCAGTGAGAAGCGATGCTGCATGACGATAGGGGGTTCTTGCGTGGAAGCTAGTGTATGGTTGAGTGCTAGAGATTCGAAATGTGATTTTATCTAGGCCTTTGAGGAAAGCAGTAAGCGGAGTAAAGATTTAATCAGCCTTTTCTTTTAAAAATAAAATTGAAGATCACTTGATTCACCATGACGTTAATTACATCAACCACATACACACATAGTTAATAATCTAGTTTAAAAATATTTCCAATACATAGTTATAAAATTTTATAGGAAAATTTGATTTTAACAGTCCCAAAAGCCCCTTGGAATCAACTCCCTTAGATGTTGAATTTCAAAGCTCTCCTGTCACTCCAACAATTGTTATATCGAATCCTTCTCTTGCTAGAGCTCAGGTTCCATAGGATGTCGTCCCTTTAGAGGTTATACCCTTGAGATGCAATACTGAGCTTTTGGCTACCTCTATATCCAAAGGTTCATCATCAGCTTCACAATCCTCTTCTAAGACTGGTTTGCCTTTCTTTTCTCGTGAATTAATTTTAGACTCCCTCTCTATGAATCCATATCCTCATAAAGCCAGACTTCACTCTCTTGCTAACGTAGCTTCTCAATTTATGATGCAGAGGGAAGCACCCAAGAAGCAAGTGTGATGAGAGAGTCTGATGCAGGGAAATAGGTTAATGTGAATATGTCCATCATTATAAGGATTCAATCTGCTTATGGCAGCACTGATTCTTCTCCCAATGGTGAGTCTTTTGAGGATATAAAACAAGAAGACAAGATTTGAGACCTCTGCCTGACCCTCACAGAAAATCCTTATGATCAGACTTCTGGACAGACTCTCAAGCAAAATTTGGACTCCCTTATTTCTCAAGGCTTTGAGTATAAAATACCTTGCCTTGATTATGTTAAGGAAACACTTCTTCTCCAACAACGTAATGCCGAAACAAGAGTTCAATCTCCTAAATTCTCAGCTCAAAAACTTCAAGAAGAAGAAGCTTATGTGGAAGCTTAAGCCAGATCCTTTAAAAACTTCAGTACATAGATCCAAGATTCCTTGGCTTCTTTTGATTAGAAGCTGAAGTCTTTTTCTAAGGAAAAGCAATCTCTATAGAATCACTTGGTTGCGATCAACAGAGAGGACATCAATATCATTAATGAGAAGTCTTCACCCTAAAGCTCCATTGATATTGAAAATAAAAAGCTACACCAAGGGTGCACCAAGCTTGCCAATTTGAGACAAGAGATGATCAAAGAGATGGATGTACAACAAAGCTTGATCCTCCAAAAGGAGAAGCTCTGTAATGCTTGGTCAGCCATTAAAAACCTTAGTTCCGCTGTTAGACAATGTTGGAAACAATTCCCTAGATGTTTGAAACAATTCTGCATGTTTTTGTTAAAACACAAGATCATGTTGTTCCCATAGAGATGGATGATATTTCTTTAGAAATTTGCCATTCAAGGCTTTATCTTTTATGTTTCCATCTATATCTTTTAATAGGTATGTATTTCCAAACATTTTCTTATGAATGATAAAGGGAACTTGCCACTTAGGTGACCATTTTTCTAGCTAGGGATCTTTGTAAGCTGCTTCTGGCATAACATTTTCCAAACTTTATCATTCCCCTGGAAGTCTTTAGGCACTATTTTTTTTTGTAGGCCCTAGCAACCTTTTCTTTTTGGATTTTCATTTTGGCCAAAGCTTCCTCCTTAGCTACTAGAGCATCCATAACTTTAAGATTCATTGCTTGTGAATAGTCATCTCATGATATTCCCATTTATTAGGCTACCCTAGATGACCTTACATTCACTTCAGCAAGGATTACTAGAGTCTGTCCATGAACTAAGTTAAAAGGAGTAACTCATGTTGCTTCCCTTTTAGAGGTCTTGTAGGCCCACAAGGCATATATCAATAATTCATCCTATTTTCTTGGATTATTATCTATCAACTTTGAGATCCCTTTAACTATGATGTTATTAGTAGCCTCAGCTTGACCATTTGCCTGATCATAGTAAGGTGTTGAATGCAACTTAGTAATCCCAAATTGATTAACAAAGTCCAACAAGTCAGGGTTTCTGAATATTGTGACTTAATCAAAGGTTATAGTTTATGGAATCCCAAATCTTGTAAAGATTTTTTCTTCCAAGAAATTTATTACAACCTGAGTATTGATCTTATTGGAAGCCTGAGCCTCTACCCATTTCATGAAGTAATCGGTAACCACTAGGATGTGTGAATGCTTTTTAGAGAATGCATGATTAATTTTTCCTATATATGACATCTACCGCCCATCCTCTAAAAGCCCAAGGTTTAAGAATGTACTTCAATTCTGAGGTTGGCGCCCAACTGATGGGTCCAAACTTTTGACATCTTTAACCACCTTTTGCATAATCTATACAACCCTTTCTTATAATAGGCCAATAGAAACCATGTTCGTGCAACAACCATTTCATTTTTAAATCATTTTGATGAGCACCACATAGCCCTTGGTGAATTTCTGCCATGAGAGTAAGAGCCTCTCCAACATCCACACACTTCAAAAGTAGTCCTTCTGGATCCGACCTGTGTAATACACCAAATTGCATGCAAAATTTAGTTGCAGCCATTTTGACTTTGTTTGGCACTTTTGTCCTAGTTGGGTTTCGGAGATAGTGAATAATTTCATCTCTCAAGTCCTTTTCATCCCTTAATATTATAACTCTATAGACTTCTAATATGTTTTCTGATATTTTTTTATCAGTTTCATTAAGAGGATCTAGGATCTTTTCCGGGAGAATGATACCTTCATTTTTTGGAGGTATCTCTTCTTTAGCATAAGCTATTTAAGATAATTGATCTACTATTTTGTTTTCTTCTTTAGGAATGTGTATGAAAGTAATTTTCTTGAACTTTTTAGACAATTCTTATGCTTTCTTTCCACACTCATATGATACTGATGATATACATTTAAATTCCTTAGTCATTTGATAAATGACCAACTAAGAATCTCCGTATATCTTTGCTCTCTTAGCCCCCAACTCTAATAACAAATCCAGCCCAATCAACAAAACTTCATATTCTGCTCTATTGTTGGTGCATGGACCCTTTAGGGTAACTGCTAACTTGGTTGGAGTCCTATCTGGAGACATAATATATATTCCAGCTTCCGTCGTTGTTTCTATAGTGTTAGATCCATCAAAGAACAAGACTCATGGAAGATGTCCTCATCAATGATTCCAGACTTATAGCAAGGATGGGTTGCTAGAAATCAGCTAGAGCTTGACCTTAGACTGCCTTTTGTGTCACGTATATGTAGTAAATGTAAACTCCACTTGCTTAACCTACCTTTCATGAACGGTTGGGATATCATATATTTTATGACATCTGTTGGATACACCACTTCTACTGTCAAGGCTATGAAATAATGTATGAGCTTGACTGATGGATCATATAAGTACAAACACCACTTTTCTGCCATGGTATACCTTTTCTCTATATCATGCAGGATCCTACTTAGATAGAAAATAGCATGCTCATGCCCCTTCTCGTTTTCTTGAGTAAGGAGACTACCAATGGAGTCTTCACAGGCTGACAAGTACAACCTTAATGTTTTCCATTTTACCTTAAAGGGATCAATAAGGGAGGACTTACTAAATCTTGCTTGATTTGATCGAAGGCTTTTTGATGCTCCTCATTACATTTGAATTCTGACTCATGTTTTAATCTTAATAGAGGTGAAAACTTTTAGTTTTCTCAGCTAGATTGGCCATGAATCTCCTAACATAATTGACCTGTCCAAGGCATCTTTGTAGTTCCTTCTTATTAGAAGGTGGCTTAGTTGCCAATACTGCCTTTGCCTTGTTTTGGTCAATCTCCATTCCAATTTTATGGATGAGAAATCCTAAGAAGTTACTGGCTTTAACTCCGAATGCACATTTGAGTGGATTCATTTTTAGGTGATATTCTCTCATTCTAGTAAATGACTTAACCAAATGCTCTTTATGTCTTAAAAAGTCATTTGATTTTACGAGTATGTCATCCACATAGACTTCCATGATCTTACCAATCATGTGTTTAAAGTTTGCGTCCATTACTCGTTGTTATGTAGCACCAGCGTTTATTAAACCAAATGACATGGCCACATATTCAAACAAGCCTAATGATTTTGGATATCAAAAGGTTGTCTTATTACAGTCCTATTGTGCAGTCCTTAACTGGTGGTATCCTGCGTATCAATCGCTAGATGATATGTATTCATATCTTGACGCTGCATCTATTAAAAGATCGGTTACAGGCATGGGATATTGATATTTAGGTGTTGCTTTATTTAGATCCCTAAAGTCAATGCAGATTCGTATCTTGCCATTTTCTTAACAACCGAGACTATACTAGAAATCCAATCAGCATATTGGTAAGGCCTCATGAACTTTGCCTTAAGGAGTTTGTTTATCTCTTCTTATATAGGCCCTGTCAGTTCAGGCACTAGTCTTCTAGGACTTTGTGTTACTTGCTTATATCCCTCTTCGATAGGTAGTTTATGTTCCACTATTTTCCTATCAATACCATGCATTTCATGATGTTCCCAAGCAAAACAATCCTTAAATTCTCTGAGAATTTCTATTATTTCATGTTTTTCTTGGTTAGTGAGAAGCTTACTTATGTAAGTAAAATGTGTATTTCCATCGTGTCCTAAATTTATTACTTCTAGTGGATAATGAACTTCCTGTTTAATATCCTCACTTTTAACACATACTTTCTCATCCTCTTCTTCTAGAGATTCAAATTCATGTGTAAAGTTGAGTAACATGTATTGGAGTTTATAAGAAAATTCTCTTTGTATATCTAAAAACTAAATCTTTCATAACTTGATCAATAATAGGGGTAAACCCATTACAATATTCTTCTTGGTCTACAAACATAATAAACTTAGAAAAATATACTCTAACTCTATAAACTAACTAGAGTCAGTGGCTGATCATAGCTTGACGCCTGTTGAACATATTCATATGTTAATTGAATGTCTTTCAACTTCAGGGACGTCCTATACTTCTTCAATGAGAATTGCACTTACGTCTTCTATCTCTTGGTGAGTTTGTGACTCAAGCTGTAAAGCAACCTCAATTTTGATAGTGGGAACTAACTTTAGAGAGTCCCTGATAAAAACAGAATCAGGAGATGTGATTAGGCAAACTAGACGCAGAGACCAGGTATTCCTCATTGGAAAAACTCATTTTAGCCATAGTTGTAGCTTTTAAAAAACTTAGGCATTATTTTGAGATGCATACTGTTATCGTTATGACTAACTATCCTGTCAAGTCTGTCTTGCGACACCCCGAATTAACAGGTTGCATGAGTAAGTGGGCAATAGCACTCAGTGCGTACGACATCCGGTTCCGTCCGAGAACAACTATTAAGTCGCAAGCTTTGGCAGATTTTGTGGCGGACTTTAGCCCAGAATTGGAAAAGCTTGCAAATGATGAAGTTGCAAAGATTAACCAAGTAAATGACGAGTCTTGGATATTGTTTGTTGATGGATCTTCCAATTTTCGTGGTGTAGGTCTTGGTATCGTGCTAAAGTCGCCACAAGGGGGCAAGGTGGTACGAACCATTTTGTTGTGAATTCAGAGCGACAAACAACGAAGCCGAGTACGAAGCGCTCATAGCAGGAATGATGTTAGCAGAAGACATCGGAGCAAAAGCGTTAAAAGTCTTCAGCGACTCATTGCTGATTGTTAGCCAAATCAAGGGCGAATTCGCGGCAAAAGACTCTAAAATGGCTATGTACTTAGAAATAGCTTAGCGTAAGAGTAAAGTGTTTGACCCGTTTGACATTTTGCAGATGCCAAGGGACCAGAATATGCAGGCGGATGCGTTGGCCAATCTCGGATCCTCTTTAAGGGACATTTCATTTACTTCCGTCCCTATAGTTCATCTGGCAAATCCCGCAGTCGCTAAAAGTGTTGGAGACACCATCGCAGCAACGAGTGAACAACATCAAGACACCCAAAAGGTCGTTGGTAACATCGACAACCTCGTGGCTACAAACGACCCTGACGCTGAGTAGGTAAGTGTTAGTTGGACAAAGCCGCTTTATGATTATCTTGCTAACGACGTGCTTCCAGCAGACAAGGCAGAGGCGCGCAGAATTCGGTTTAAAGCGTCCCGGTACGTGCTCATTCAAGGAGTACTATTCAAGAAATCTGCTGCGGGCCCCTATCTGCATTGTTTGGAAAAAGGTCAGTGGGAGCAAGTCATAGAAGACATGCATGAAGGGACATGTGGAAATCATTCAGGAAGGCGTATCTTGTCCAATAGAGCGTTGCGCATGGGATACTATTGGCCCACAATGAAGAAAGATACGATAAGGTATGTTGCTAAGAGCGATAGCTGTCAACGACACGCAGGTATGACGCATGAACCTTGCGAAATTTTGCACCCTACTTTAACACCTTGGCCTTTCATGAAATGGGGGCATGGACATAGTTAGCAAATTACCTCCAGCCCCAGGCCAGAAAGTCTTTATGTTGGCACTAACTGATTACTTTTCTAAGTGGATAGAAGCAGGTTCTTTCCAACAGGTACGTGACAAGGAAGTGATTTCTTTTATATATACTAACATTATTTGCAGGTTTGGTGTCCCGTCCGAAATAATATGCGACAATGGGTCGCAGTTTATTAGCAACAAGACAAGACGTTTATGTGACGAATGGAACATAAAGTTGCTAACATCATAGCCAAGGTATCCGCAAGCCAACGAATAGGCAGAGTCTAGTAATAAGACGATCATTGACACTTTGAAGAGACGTCTCACAGCCACGAAGGGTAAATGGGCGGAGGCGTTGCCTTCCATCTTATGGGCTAATCGCATGACACCGCGCACTACGACAGGACAAACACCATTCTCACTAGTATATGGGTGTGAAGCTGTCCTGCCTCCTAAAGTGAACGTCCCGACCGCGAGATGTAGTCTAGAGACGAAGCAGCATAACTGTGACGAGCTCGTGAACGACTTGGACACCATTGAAGAGTTCTGCGACGCAGCATTGGTACGCATGGCGGCTTAGCAGCAAGTAGTCGCAAGGAGTTTCAACAAAAACGTCCAAGCCAAATCTTTTGTTGAAGATGATTGGGTCTTAAGAAAAGTATTTCAAAACACACAAGAAGCTAACGCTGGTAAGTTAGGGCCTAAGTGGGAAGGACCGTATCAAATTAGTAAGGTAGTAGGCAATGTAGCCTACCAACTGGTCCGACGCGACGGAAGCTCCATACCACGCAGTTGGAACGCTACACATCTCAAACGATACTTCTTCTAGTTAAGTGATTTTGTTTTTCTTTTGCTTTCCTATCATTGTGTAAGAAATAAATGATATTATTATCATGTCTGCGTCACTAACTGCCAGCGACCTTAGTGTTCTCTCACTGTGTGTTATTGACTTCCAGGCAAGTCATTCCCACCTGTTCCGATAACGCTGCGGTGGTCTTTTCGACGTAACGAGTAAAACTTGCATCTTATTATACAATAAAACGAGAAGTGATGGTCATCACTATCCAAAGTCTTTTGATCTTTTTCTACCCTAGCTAAACGTTGCAACAGGGGCACTGCTATTCGAAGCCACAACTGTTTTCGACGTTCAATGTATTTTTCTGGCAATTGCATGTAAGTGTTTATGTACTTCCTATGTGTATTCAAAGTTGTTAAGTCCAAACGATACGTCTGAACGACCAACGAAGGCTTACTAAGAGCCTGACTATGCCCTAGGAACGTCAGAATAACGACTAAAACACACTCATGTTGCACAAAGTAAAAGCATAAGATTAAACAGCACAAAGCATAATTGTCAATTACGGCCACCCCCATGGGCGACCCAAAAGTACAAACGTCAGAAGTTATGTTCACCCCCGTAGGTGACCCAATAGGTATAGAACAAAAAGTCACTCCCTTGAGTGACCCATAACAAAGTTTGATAAAAGTTCAAAGAAAGAGCGCATAATATAGAATGTTTTAGAAAAAAAAACTAAGCGTCAGAGGCTTTGTTTGCTTCTTTTTCTGGCGACACAGCAGTTGACGGGAGAGCGGCTGCAACCTCTTTCTCAGTCTCTGGGTCGGGCGGCACATCCGACGCAATAACTCCGGCGCAAGACGGAGCATTCTCATCCACCTTTGATGAAGAATCCGTCGTCGCAGCCAAGTCTTCTTCGTCCATTAGATCCTTCATCGACCCCATGTACTTAAGGTACAGGTCGATATCCTTCTGTAGCGTCCGAGACGCCGTCTTCTTCATCAGGAACTGGTACATTAGCTTAGCCCTGACCCTGGTCGTCTCTTCAGCCTCAAGAAGGTCCAGTTCATTCTTCTGTGCGTCAACACTCGCTTGGAGAGTGTCAATCTCCCAACGCGAGGATTCTTCCAACTTGGCCGCCTTCCTAATTTCCTCCAGCTCTTCTCCATTTTTCTTTAGAGTTACCTCCATGTCCTCCATAGATTTCTTGTAAGACTCCACTTCAGTGCCTTTGGACTTCGTGTCCGATTCAGCCTTCTCCATCCTTTGCTTCATGGTCAAGTGACCCTTCAGCAGAGATGAGATCTCCCTCTTCGCCATAAGGAGATGTTGAGAGGACTTCATAAAGAGAAGAGAATGTATGTCATTTGGCAGCTATAAGGTATTGTCGTAATAGCATAGCGTCTCAAAGTAAGTGTCTATACCTGAAATATGAGTTCTAATCGATCTGACATCATGCGAGGAAGAGTGTGTTCCTTAATCCTTTCCATATCACTAGGAAAAAGGAACCTGTCAGCCTCAGGCCATATGGACCTCTCCAACGACATAAAGTCATTGGGAACAGTCACAGTGTACGAAGGCCCACTCTTGTCTGGAGGGGCCAGAAAGTCGGTTTTGCGCGTCTTAGACGCGACATCTTGTTCGTCATCCAAGTGGACGACGATCATTGTGTCCTTCTTTATTTGTCGACGACGTCGACAGGTTTACTGTGTCAGCAGAGGATTCCCTTTTGCGTTTACACAGCATTTTAGCCAGTGCTTGGCTGTCCAGACTCCCCCTAGGGCGCGATTGTGATGAACCTGTCCAATAGCGTATAGTCAGTAAAGTGAATTTTTCTGGTAAAAGTTATACACTAAGACGGAAAGAGTAAGTAAAATTACCAGATGCCATAGATGAACAACTGTCTTGAGAAGCGAATAGAATTCTTCTGAACTGCCTGTCTTCTTCTGGTACTTTTGAAAATTTGTCGCAGAGACTCTGAGACTCGTCGCGATGCGACATTAACTTGGGGTCAAGACCTGCATGGAAGCGATGTAAGAGTAGTGTTAACGACGTGTTACGAATGTAAAAAGACTAAAAATAAACATACCTTCAGTGTTCCAGCCGCTAATCAGGGACTTCCCAGCTTCCCCTAGCGAAGACCTCTTCACAAACACAAATCTGTTTTTCCAACCTCTGTCATTCGACTGAACTCCCCCAACCAGAGGTTCTAACTTCGCTTTTGCATGCAGGGTTATTCTAATTTTTTGCTTTGACCCTAATTTCATAATACAGCAGCAGGTCGTGAAGGGTGAAGGTTTCTTCCCATGACGTCGTCACCCTGTCGATGATGCTCAGAATCCGCCAGACTTGAGGCATAATCTGCCTAGGGGTAATCTGGTAAATTTGCATCAGGTCTCTTGCTAGGGGGGTGAAGGGAAGTCTCAGGCCTATTTTAAAGGGGTACTCATAAAGCACCACCCATTTGGGGGACATGTTTCTGTGGTTCATCAGATTCGGCATTCCTAATAACAGTACTTTCGGGCAAATTCCCTAAGTCTAAAAACCTTAGCATGTCTTCCTCTGACATCGTTGACAGTTCATCCTCATTTTCATTCCTCTGTTCCACGACTTTTTCTTTACCTCTCGATTTTTCTTGGTTTTTCACGAATGTCCTAATGCTACATCTACTAGGTGCCATAAGTGCGATTGAGGAAGAGAAGAAAACAGTGCGAATTAAAGGAATTGACGAACGGAAAGTATGAAATTACCTGGATCAGTGGTCGATTTTCCGGCGAGAGAATAATGGGAGTTATGGAAACTATCTTACTTAAGGAGAGAGAAAATTTGGTGAAATTACCTTAACCGCCCACGATATTTATGCCTTCAAAGGCAATCATGACATTGGGCTAACGGTTAGAATTAAACGGCTATTTAAAAAAACAAAAAACTACCTTTTTCGTTTTTGAGACCTTTGGGTTGCCTAGTATAACCGCCCAAGTGGATTTTGTTTCCTCCCTTATGTTTTTTCCGAAGGATATTTTCCATATCTATCGCATGAAATTTTTTCTATGTTTATTTTTGGTAAAGTGCCTTGATTGCATTAAAGATTCTTCATTTGGTTTTATGATTTCTTAACTATTGTCTCATGGTTTTCGCGTTACCCCGATTCGACAATTGGGGGCAAACTGTTATGGCTGAGTTTTCGCAGGATGACGTTAACATAATGACATGATGACACGAAGACTGTGACGTGAAGACGCGACGAAAAGACACAAGGATATGGACAATTGAAGTACAGGTAACAGATTATCTGAAAATGGAAAGAGTTCAGCGAGGCATTAAATTAGCCGTGAGATCCGTCGACAGAGAATAGATTATGCAAAGGAGGGAAAAAGATTGCAACGTTGGAGTATAATTAGGAAGATCTCCTATGATCAAGCTACCGTTACCATTGTAATAGATTTAGAATTTATTATTGTATTCGTTGGAAAAAGCCAAAGGAAGAAAAGGCATACAAAAGAGAGAGAAGCGAGGGGGGAGGGGACTACGAAAACATTCCTTGTACTAGGCCAAAAGGAAAACATACTCTGTAACGATTGTCTCTAACTCATAACGACAGTCAACCATAGTAGATTGGTGGATCTCCATCTACCCGCGGTTTTTACCCATCTTCATTGGGGTTTTCCGCGTCACCATCTTTGTGTGTTCATCCCCTTTGTTCCCCATTGCATTCATTCATTGCATTGTCTTATACATAATCTGGTTGAATCGTCCCAAACTTTAATTTCGTCGTAAGAGATAAATTTTGGCATAAACAATCACCATTCCACAAGATTAAACCTAATGGAGTGTTTATGGAATAGCATAATTATGATGTAACCAATCCCTTCCTAGTATGGCATTATAGTTAGTACCACTTTCTACTATGAAGAAACCGGTATAAGTAGTTTTAGTTCATACCTTTATCTTTAGAATAGCCATGCCTTCCACTTTTTCTGATAGACCAGAAAAAACAATTATGTTAGTTTCTATGATATGCAAACCTTTTCTAGTTTTTTCAAATTTCCTAAATACAGAGAGTGGGATAATATTAACAAGAGCTCCAGTATCTACTAATAATTTGCCTACATGAACTCCCTCAAAATCAACATTTAGGAATAAAGCTTTAGTGTGCTTGTTATCAATATCAATTGACCTAAAGATTTTGTCCGTAATTAACTTCTCTAGATTAGCTTTTAAGAATGTTTTACTCGGCATTTTTTTCTGAGGTCTTTTCAAGTAAGATGACAAACTTCGAGAAGAAGTATTTTTGAATTTACCTGCCCTCTCTTCTTTGTCAACCTCGTATGCCCATTCATCAAACGAAGTGGTGTCAATTCCATCATGATCACGGCCATAAGACGGAGGAGTGCATTACGTTGCGACGCGAGGTTGCATACATGCTCAGCAAGGGACATCTCAAGATCTTTTAAGCGACAAAGGCAAAGCATTCTTCGAGAAAACCCTGCGCAGTCCGTCCCGCCTGCGTCACCGACGCATGTAAAGGTAATTAATGTCATTTCTAGTGGATCTGACGTGTGTGGACTAACATACTCTACAGCCAAAAGGTTAGCAAGAGAGGGCATCCCCTCGTCCGCCGTTTTTAAATCTTGCAGGTCAGCAGAAGAACGCAAACTAGAAGCAATGGCAATTACCTTCGACGATGATGACGTATGCGACGTAGAGCACCATGATGGACTATTCATATCCTTGACTGTTAGTAATTGCCTGTTGAAGCGAGTATTGGTCGATGGGGACAGCTCGATTAATATCATATTCAAAAGCGCCCTCGAAGGTATGGGATTGTAAGATAAGGATATTACTAAAAAATCTACTGTTTTAATTGGTTTCAGCGGAGAAGCCCAACACACTGTCGGAGAGATTACGCTGCCAACGTTAGCCAAAGGCGTCAACCTGCCGACCAGATTCAATGCCGTGGATTGCTCGTCAGCATATAACATCATCCTCGGCATCCCATGGATACACAAGATGAAGGCCGTCCCGTCGACTTATCATCAGACGTTGAAGTTCCCAACCAAGTGGGGCGTCCAAGAAATAAAGGGCGAGCAGAAATCCGCAAGAGAATGTTATAGCTCGTCGCTCAAACCTCCAAAGGCAGCCATCTAGCAATTAAAGGATGGATCAGCGTCTGACGCGCCCAGTGAGCAGGACGTGGATGAAGTAATGCTCGATCCGTCGTCCACCCCCGATCAAGTCGTTCGAATCGGAGCGATGCTGTCGCAAGAAATACGAGGTCAGTTGATTGATTTTTTAAAGGCTAATCAAGATTGTTTTGCTTGGTCCCATGAGATATGACAGGAATCAGTCCCGACGTTATAACACATAAACTCAACGTCGATCCCGATTACAAGCCAGTAAAGCAAAAAAGACGCAAATTCGCGCCTAAAAGGAACCAAATTATCAATGACAAAGTCCAAAAGCTGATCGACACTGGAAAAATCCGTGAAGTAAAATACCAAGACTGGCTAGCGTTCGTCACCGACAAAGGTATATGTTATAAGGTTATGCCCTTTGTTTTGAAAAATGCAGGTGCCACCTACCAACGATTGGTAAACCAGATGTTCAAAGACCAATTGGGTGACACCATGGAGGTATTTATAGACGATATGCTCGTCAAACCAAACAAGCAAGCGACCACGTCCAACATTTGACAGAAGCTTTCGACGTCCTGCGAAGGTATGGCATGAAATTAAACCCCACTAAGTGTACATTTGGAGTGTCTACAAGAAAGTTCCTAGGGTATGTCGTTACACAACGAGCGATCGAAGCTAGCCCGGATCAAATAAAAGCCCTTATCAATATCCAATCTCTAAGGAATGTCAAAGAGGTGCAGAAGTTAACCGGTCGCGTGGCCGCGTTAAATCGTTTCATATCCCGGTCGTCCAAGAGATGTCATTTATTCTATGACGTTCTGAGGAAGAATAAAGGCTTTGATTGGTCGCAGCAGCATGAAAACGTTCTACAAGAACTCAAAAAATACCTAGCTTCACCACCATTGTTGTCAAAGCCCAATGACGGGGAGATGTTGCAGCTTTATCTCGCTGTGAGCAGTGTGTCCGTCAGTGTTGTCCTGACGCGAGAAGCAGAAAGTCAGCAGCTCCCAATCTATTACGTCAGCAAGTCTCTGCTAGACATAGAGACCAGGTATTCCTCATTGGAAAAACTCATTTTAGCCATAGTTGTTGCTGTTAAAAAACTTAGGCACTATTTTGAGACGCATACTATTATCATTATGACTAACTATCCTGTCAAGTCCGTCTTGCGAAGCCCCGAATAAATAGGACGCATGAGTAAGTGGTAATAGCGCTCAGTGGGTATGACATTCACTTTTGTCCCAGAACAGCCATTAAGTCGCAAGCATTGGCAGATTCTGTGGCGGACTTTAGCCCAGAGCTAAAGAAGCTCGCAAATGACGAAGTCGCAAAAATTAACCATGTATACCATGAACCTTGGGTATTATTTGTTGACGGATCTTCTAATTTTCGAGGCGCAAGTCTAGGTGTTGTGCTAAAGTCGCCATAAGGGGGCAAGGTAGTACGAGCTATTTGCTGCGAGTTTAGAGCGACGAATAATGAAGCCGAGTACGAAGCACTTATAACAGGAGTGACGTTAGCAGAGGACATGGGAGCAAAGGCGTTAAAAGTCTTCAGCGGTTCATGGTTGATAGTCAGCTAAGTCAAAGGAGAATTTGCGGCAAAAGATTCGAAAATGGCTATGTACTTAGAGATAGCTCAGCGTAAGAGTAAAGTATTTAACCCGTTTGAGATTTTACAGGTACCAAGAGACCAAAATGTGCACGCAGATGCATTGGCCAATCTTGAATCCTCCTTAAGGGACATTACGATCACTTCCGTCCCTATAGTCCACCTAACATACCTTGCAGTTGCTAGAAAATAATGGAGAAATCATCGCGACAACGGCTGAACATCCGCAGGACGACCAAGATGTCGATTACGATGGGAGCAGCGTCGCAGCAATGCGCGACCCCGACGTTGAGGAGGCAAGTGTCAGTTGGACAAAACCGTTTTACGACTATCTTACTAACGACGTACTTCCAGCAGATAGGGCAAAGGCGCGCGGAATCCGGTTCAAAGCGTCACGGTACGTGCTCATTTAAGGAATGCTGTTCAAAAAATCTGTCGCAGGGACCTACTTGCGTTGTCTTGAAAAGGATCAATGGGGGCAAGTCTTGGAAGACTTACATGTAGGAACATGTGAAAATCATTCAGGAGGGTGTAGCCTGTCCAACAGAGCGTTGCGTATGGGGAACTATTGGCCCACAATGAAGAAAGACGCAATAAGGTACGTCGCCAAGTGCGATAGTTGTCAACGACACGCAGGTATGACGCATAAACCTTGTGAGATTTTGCATCCTACTTTAACACCTTGGCCTTTCATGAAATGGGGCATGGATATAGTTGGCAAGTTACCCCCAGCCCCAGGTCAGAAGGTCTTTATGTTGGCACCAACTGATTACTTTTCTAAGTGGATAGAAGCAGGTTCTTTTCAACAGGTACGTAACAAGGAAGTGATTTCTTTTATATATACTAACATAATTTGCAGGTTTGGTGTTCCGTCCGAAATAATATGCGAAAATGGGTCGCAGTTTATTAGCAACAAAACAAGGCGTTTCTGTGACGAATGGAACATAACGTTGTTAACGTCAACGCCAAGATATCCGCAAGCCAACGGACAGGCTGACTCCAGTAATAAGACGGTCATTGACACCTTGAAGAAACGACTTACAGCCAAGAAGGGTAAATGGACAGAGGCGTTACCTTCCATCTTATAGGCTAATCGCATGACACCGCGCACTGCGACAGGACAAACACCGTTCTAACTAGTATATGGGTGTGATCGAAGCTGTCCTGCCTTCTGAACTGAACATCTTGACTACGAGGTACGGTTTAATGACGGATGAGCATAATTGCAACGAGCTTGTCAACGACCTGGATACCATTGAAGAGTTGCGTGATGCCGCGTTAGTACGTATGGCGGCTCAGCAGCAAATAGTCGCAAGATGTTTTAATAAAAATGTTCAAGTCAAATCCTTTGTTGAAGGTGATTAGGTCCTGAGGAAAGTGTTCCAAAACACACAAGAAGTTAACACTGGAAAGTTAGGACCTAAGTGGGAAGGACTATACTAAGTCAGTAAGGTAGTAGGCAAAGGAGCCTATCAATTGGACCGACGTGACGGAAGCTCCGTGCCACGTAGCTAGAACGCTGCACATCCTAAACGATACTTCTTCTAGTTAAGTGATTTACTTTGCTTTCCCAGCATTGTATAAGAAATAAATGATATTATTATCATGTCTGCGTCGCTAAGTGTTAGCGACCTTAGTGTTTTCTCACTATGTTTTGTTGCCTTTCAGGAAAGTCATTCCCATCTGTTTCAGTGACGTCGAAACGGTCTTACAATGCGACGAGTAGACATACATCTTATTACATAGTAAAGTAAAAAGTAACCCCGTCACCCCTCAAAGGTTTTCAATTTTTTCCTGCTCCAAAAAAACGCTACGACAGAGGTATTGCCATTCAAAGTCACAATCGTCTGCGACGTTCCATCTATTTTTCTAACATTCATATGTAAGTGTTTATATATGTTTCTCATATGTATTCTAAGTTGCTAAGTCCAAACGTTTCGTCTAAACGACCAATGAAGGCTAACTAAGCGCCTGACTATGCCCTAGGAACGTCAGAATAACGACAGATTCGAACGCATGTTGCACAGGCAAAAGAACATAAGATTTAATTTGCTAATAAAAAAATAAAATAAAACACACACAATTGTTAAAGTTATGGCCACCCCCGTGGGTGACCCAAAAGCACAATTGTCAAAGTTATGGTCACCCCCATGGGTGACCCAAAAGTACAAACGAAAGAGTCACTCCCTTGAGTGACCTAAAGTAAAAGTTTGATGAAGTTCTAAGAGAAAAACACAGAGAAACATAACGGAAAGCAAGTAAAAATCTAAGCGTCCAAGCTCTCGTCAGTCTTCTTTTCTGGCGACGCAACAGGTGACGGTATGATGGCTGAGGCTTCTTTCTCGATCTCTGGGTTGGGCGGCACGTCAGACGCAATAAAGCCAGCACAGGACGAAGCGTTCTCATCCACCTTTGGAGGAGAAACTGCCGTCGCGGGTAAGTCATCCTCATCCATCAAGTCTTTCATTGATCCCATAAACTTGAGATAAAGGTTCTATGTCTTTTTGTGGCATCCACGATGCCATCTTCTTCATTAAGAACTAGTACATAAGCTTGGCCCTAACCCTGGTAGTCACCTCAGCCTCGAGCAAGTCCAGCTTGTTCTTTTGTCCGTCAACAATTGCCTGGAGAGTATGGATCTCTTGCTTGACGCGACGACTGTTCCAACTTAGTCGCCTTCTCCCTTATCTGCTCCAGTTCTTCTCCATTCTTCTTCAGAGTCTCCTCCATCTTTTTTATAGTTGACTTGTAAGATTCCCCCTCAGATTCCTTGGACTTTACGTCCGTTTCAGCCTTTTCGACTCTCTGCCTCATGGTCTGAAGACCTTTCGTCAGTGTCGAAATCTCCCTCTTTGCCATCAGGAAATGTTGGGATAACTGTATGAAGAAAGGAGAACGCATGTCAGTGGGTAGTTATAATTAAACTATTTTCAAAATGTCGTAAAGTCCTTAATTAAAGTTAAGCGACTATACCTGGAATAAAAGCTCTAACCCATCTGCCATCATGCGGGGAAGAGTGTGTTCTTTTATCCGTTCCGCAGCAGTAGGACAAAGAAACCTATCAGCCTCTGGCCATATGGACCTGTCCAACGACATAAAGTCGTTGGGGACAGTCATAGTGTATGATGGCCCACCCTTGTCAGGAGGGGCCAAGAATTCAGTCTTGCGCGTTTTAGGCGCAATATGTTGTTCGTCGTCCAGATGAACGACGATAGCAGTGTCCTTCTTCGTCGACGTCGCCGACACAGATACAATATCAATAGAAGATTCCCTCTTGCGTTTACGCAGCATTTCAGCCAATGCTTGACTGTCCATATTTCCCCTAGGACGCGACTGTGATGAACCTGTCGATAAACGTTTTGAGTCAATAAAAAAAAAATTCTGACATCATTGGAGCCAAAGGCAGAGAGAAAAAACAAACTTACCAGATGCCATAGATGAACAGCTGTCTTGGTTAGCAAATAAGATTCGTCTAAATTGCCTATCCTCCTTTGGTACCTCCAGAAACTTGTCGTAGAGCCTCTGAGATTCGTCGCGGTGCATTAGCAATTTTGGGTTCAGACCTGCAGAAGAAACGATGTAAGAGTAATGTTAACGACATGACGCAAAAGAAAAAAATGATTGAAATTAAACAAACCTTCAGTGTTCCAGCCACCAATCAGGGATTTTCCAGCTTCCCCTAGGGTTAATTTCTTCACAAAAACGTATCTGTTCTTCCATCATCTGTTATTTGATTGGACTCCCCCAACCAAAGGCTCTAGTCTCGCTTTTGCGTGTAGGGCCATCCTATTTTTAGCCATAACCCTAATTTCATAGTAGAGCAAAAGGTCGTGCACAGTAAAGGCTTCATCCCACGACGTCGTCACTCTGTCAAGGACGCTCAGAATTCGCCAGACTTGGGGCATTATCTGCCCAGGGCTGATCTGGTAGATCTGCATTAAGTCTCTGGCTAGGGGGGTGAAAGGGAGTCTTAGGCCTATTTTAAAAGGATATTCGTAAAGTACCACCGAGGTGGTGGGGCATGTTTCTGGTTGTTCGTCCGACTCTGCGTTTCTAATAACCGTGCTGTCCGGCAAATTTCCTAACTCTAAAAACCTCATCATGTCTTCCTCTGACATGGTCGACTGTTCGTCCTCATTTTCGCTTCTTTGTTCTACGACTTTCTCCTTACCTCTCGATTTTTCCTAGTTTTTTACGAAGTTCCTAATGCTATGCCTACTAGGTGCCATGGGTGCAAATGAGGAAGAAAGGAAAAGTGCGAATCAAAGAGATTAATGGACGGAAAGTAGAAGTTTACCTGGTACTGGAGATCAGTGGCGGAGAGAATTATGGAAGTTATGGAAATTATCTTGCTTTAGAGAGAGAAAGATTTGGTGGATTGAAGTTTTCAACCGCCCACGGTATTTATATCTCCAAAGGCAATCATTATTTTGGGCCAACGGTTAGAAATTACGGCTCCTTAAAAAAAACTACCTTTTTTAATTTGAGACCTTTGGGCTGCCTTATGGACCCCCTTTCTTTTTTGCTAAGTATCTCCATAGGATATTTTCTATACTTGTCATGCGAGATTTTTTGCTAAAGTGTCTTGATTATATTGAAGATATTTTGCCTAATTCTTTGATTTTTTAACAATTGTCTCATGGTTTTTATGTTACCCCGATTCGACAATTGGGGGCAAACTGTTATGACTGATTTTTTGCAGGATGACATTGACATAATGACGCAGGGACTTCGACACTAAGACGCGACAGAGAGGCGAGAAGATTAAGTCAAAGTAAGATTAGTAACCAGTTGTCCAAGAAAGGAAGGTGTATTATCCGGCGACAATTCAGCTCATGTAGCCGTTGGAGAGAATCACTCACTTGAAGAAGGAAAGTAAATTCCGGCAAGATTAAAGCTTTGATCACTAGTAGAATAAACGCTATTTGCTGCGGTGGTATTGCTGCGGTTTTACTCATACGCAGCAATATAGCACGTGAAAAGAAAAGATAAATATAAAATAAAGATATTGCTGCAGTTTTGGCCTATAACCGCAGCAATATGGTATCAACATGAAAATTTTTGAAAAAAAGTTGACTTTTAATATTACTGCGGTTTTGGTAAAAAACCGCAGCAATATAATAAAACAATGTTAAAAAAATAATATTTTAATATATTGTTGTGGTTCTTTCAAGGAACCGCAACAATATCGTTTAAAAATATTGAAAACCAGTATAAAAGATGTGCTTTTATCACTTAGGGTTTTTTGCTCACCACACGCCTCTCTCTTCAACCCCCCTCTCTCTTCAACCCCTCTCTCTCTCACTCTGCTCTCAACCTCTCATCCTCTCTCACTCCTCTATTTTCTCATCTCTCCGATCCAACACCGGTCGTCATTATTCTCCGGCAAGCTTCGTCACTCGTTCCTCAGTATCCGATCCAACACCGGTCGTCGCAACACCGGCGCTTCGCTTCGTCACTCGTTCCTCACTCTCCGATTCAGATCTCATTCGTTTGCACTCGTGTTCGTTCCTCCCTCCGCCGCTTCCTTCCTTCGGTTCGTTCGCTCGTGGCTCCGATCTTCTTCGTCACTGTCAAGGCCGTCGCAAATTTAGATCTGGTTTTTTTTTCCTTTTTTTTCGTTATTTTTGTTTTTTTAGATATGTAGATTTTTGTGTTCATATTTCGAATTTCTGTTCATTAGGTTGTATAATTTAGATCTGTAGATTTTGTTTTAGGATTTGTTTGATTTTTATAATTTCAACACTTGTTTTTTTTTTTTTTTTTTTGTTTCTTCGGGTTTCATAACTCTTGTTCTTTAGATTTCATAGTTCTGTTCATAACAAGTTTAACACTTGTTTTTTTGGTTATTTTCTTTTTCCTTTTTTTCCTTTTTTTCTTTCGTTATTTTAGATCTGTAGATTTTTTGTTTTAAGATTTTCTTATTTTTCAGTTTCTTATTTTTTAAATATATTTTTAGTAATTAGTCATTGTAACTAAGTTGTCAATGTTATGCGCTTGCTATGCGAAATACTCGGAGACTATGCGAAAATATGTTGTTTTATAATAGGTTTTTTTGTCATTTTCAAATTTAATTGCAAAATGCAAAAAAGGATTTTTTTTTTACCTATACCTTGTACATATTGCTGCGGTTTTTGGGTAAAAACCGCAACAATATGTTATTTATTTATTATAAAATAGCGTATATTATTGCGGTTTGCCTTAAAAACTGCAACAATATTACGCGTTAACCAGATAAAAAATTATGATATTGTTGCGGTTTGGGCTAAAAACCGCAGCAATAGTGTTAGATATTGCTGTGGTTTAAAACCGCAGAAATATAATAAATACCTATTGCTGCCCCCTTAATTGCTGCTCGCCCCAAACCGCAGCAATAGGTCACTTTTTAACCGTTGCAAATAGCATTTATTCTACTAGTGGATCAAGATAAATTTCCTAAAATCAAGGAGCGGTTACCATTGTAACGATCAAAGGAATTAATAGTGCATTGATTTAGAAAAAGCCGAAGGAGAAAGAGAGGTGAAAAAGATACAAAAGCAAAGAGAGGATCATTAGAATAGACTACTGGACATTTTGTACTGGGAGAAAAAACTTAAGTTGTAAACGATCATCACTCATCTGTAACGACGATCATTGATAGTAGATTGGTGGAACCATCTCTACCCGCGGTTTTTACCCATTTTCATTGGGGTTTTCTGCGTCACCATCTTTGTGTGTTCATCCCTTTGACCCATTTTTTGCATTCATTCCTTGCATTAACATATACATAATCTGGTTAAAGTGTCCCTAACTTTAATTCTGTCGTAAGAGGCAAATTTTAGCATAAACAATCCTTACTTAGATGAGCACATTATTGTGCTTGGTGTTCAGTATCCATTGAATAATGAACGTGAGTTGATGATTGAGCATAATCGGACTTTCGTTGATTGGTTAAAAGAACGAGTTATGAACCAATTATCTGATACTCTTAACGATGTATCGAATACGTTGAAATGGTTGGCATATGGGTCAAAGATGCAAGTTCTTTCCTATGAAGGGTATGACATCAATGGTTATACATTTTACACTAAGCGGCAAGATGACAAATCCACGATGCAAAACAGTGGTGTTGTGATGGGGGCTTTGTCATTAGAGTATCAATGTAAAAGAGATAGAACGATTGTTGAGACAATGAAGTCTTACTATGGGTTAATTGAAGAGATATTAGAACTTGACTATGGTGACTTCAAAATTTCATTGTTCCAATGCAAGTGTGTTGATATTCGTCGTGGTGTATATTGGCATCACAAGCAAAACAAGTATTCTACATTGTTGACCCAGCCGATTCAAAATGGTTTGTTGTCATTGAAGGAAAAAGGAGAATACTTTGAATTGATGATGTACACGATGAAGATGATTACGATGCACAATTCAATGAAGTCATTGGTTCGCCAGTAGTCATTCCAAGTACATTAGGGGAAGATCTAGACACAAATTACATTCGTCGAGACCATAATAAGGGATTTTACGCTGGCAAAGAAATAGCTGATTAATAGGTAAATAATGTAATATTAACACAACTACTAATGTTTATAATCTTTAATTATTTATTTTGTGGCTTGCATGTTCAAATAATTGTGTATTACTGTATTGATTAATCTAACATGTACATGGTTTCAAGTGTAGTGATGGAAGATGAGATAATGCATGATGCATCTGATGAGCCCCAAATTACTGATGGAGCTGCTAGGAAGAAGAAAGTGATGAGCAGGCGTAGAGGTCCTACAAAAGGGATATGTTACAAACCCGGCTTTCAAAGAGTTCTTCTGTGGGATGAGTGGATACGTCCAATTGGGCAATTTTCTGGTGAGTATAAGACATATTGCGGGGAAATCAGTAGAAGTCATGTGTCTATCTTGTACGATAGTTGGGATAATGTTCTAGAAGGCATAAAAAAGACTTTGTCGGAAGATGTTAAAGTAAGTAACCTTATTCTTTTAATACACTAATTGAGATTATGTTTATTATATTAATCGTGTATTATTAATTGGTTTATTTTGTATATTGAAGAGAGAGTTTGGAATAGAAGAGGATGAGAAGAAGAAACGAGATGTCCTGGCTACATGTGATAAGCGGTGGAGAGATTTCAAGTCAAGATTGGTGACTAGATGGATCACAAAAATGAGGAAGGGGCCTAACAATGATAGGCCACCGTACTGTGTATCCTTTCATCACGCGAGAGATCTGGGAAAAGTTTGTAGAAAAATGTAGCTCTAAGGAGTTTAAGGTATGTAATATATACGTTACAATCATATGAAATTATATTATCATTAGGTTCTTCAATATTGACTAGTTACTAAATCTTATATTAGGCTAAAAGTGAAAAAGCAAGAATCTCTCAGGATGCTAACAAGCATCCTCATTTTTTGGGTCAAAAATCATATGTGGAGATGATTCCCATTTGGAAACACAAAGGGTATATCCCTTCATCCTCTACAACATCATCTGTTCACTCCTCTACATCATCAGTGATTTCCACCCTGCCGGATCAAACATTGCCATGGCTTCTGCGAGATCGAGAAAAGATAAGGATGGAAATTTCTTCTTCCCTAATGAAGATACACAAAAGATAAAAGAGTCCGTTGTAAGCATTGTTCAAAGTTTATAACATTTTCTTGTCTACTTACTCGTATTCTACTAATCATATGATTTTTTTAACTTGGACGCAGGATGATTGGAAAAGGAAAGAAAACGAAGGAGAGTTTGTTCCAAGTCGGATGGATGATGCTTTATCACGTGCTCTACAGAGGAAAGACCGATCTGGGCGTGTGTTAACAGCTGGTGTAACATTGGGATTACATCTGTTTGGGGAGATCCTAATCGGAGCAGTATTGCTCGCAAGGGTAGGGGCATGGATGATGAGGAGATGCAGGCGTTAGAGGCTTGAGTGAGCCAAAGAGTTAGAACAGACGATGGATGAGATGAACGCGAAGATAGAATCAATAGCTCAAGAAAGGTTGATGGCTTTTGTGGCACAATTAGGTTTTCAAGTACCAGCTCCTACCACTCCAGCCACTCCTAGTAGCTGTCAATCGAGGGGCAATGATCCATTTATGAACTTGCAGGTATTATTTCATTTTATATATGTTCTAATTATTCTATATATTATGCTTCTAAAACACTTAATTGATGACATTCTTCTCTCATTGGATGTGAAGAGTCAAGTTCTATGTCGTTTGGCAATAGCGGATGTCTCGGGACCGATCATTGTAGCTGAGGGTACCGTTCATCCACGACAGGAGTCATCGTCACACTTTACGACCGCCGTGAAAGTGAGTATTGATGATTTTTATGCGATTACGCAGATGCTCCAGTTCCACTCCCTACTCCATTCATCACGAAACTTAGTCAAGTTGAGGGTTCAGTCATAGAATGGCTGAAAGAGTTGGTATTTTTAGTCTTAGATAATCAGGTAACTTATGTTTAGTATTATGATTTAGTATAATAAGAAATATAAATGTATATACTTAGAAATATTAATTTATATATACCAAATAATCTTTATTTCATATAATTGAATTAAAAAGAAGTCGATTTGAATTAGGAACATATAGCTAAAGAAGGTGCGGCGAAGAAGAAAAAGAAAATAGTTGCTAGTGATCCTTGCACTGATGAGTCTACACAGAGACACGTAGATCCATTGGTTGACTTGTCACTTGAGGATATGTCTGATATTGTCAAAGATATGCATCATATATTTTACAAAAACCCGCAGATGAGCCTTTTAGTATCGAAGTTAGTCGGGGTTCCTACTTCGACTATACTACTGATCAGATGATCATTCTCTCCCGACAGGATGTTATTCAATTTCTGACGAGAGAATGGCTTAATGTATCCATTTTGCAAGTATTTATGATGTGAGATTTCAAACTCTAAACTAATTAAAATTGATATTTATTATTATTGTTGTTCATCTAACTATAAGTATCTGGAGTGTAGGTACTTGTCAGATGACAATGAGTTGAAGGGAGATGCAAATATTTGTTTCATGTGTCCTAGTTTGTTTCGGAGACCATGCTACGCAATGAACCAAATACCGTGACCAACTATATGGCAAGGTCAATGAAGGTGAATCGACAAATGAGATACATCATATGTCCGTACATTGAAAAGTATGTTAGTTAAACTAATTTTTACTTTTTTTATCTTTATATATGAACTTGTAGTTAAAGTATATGTTGAACATCACATTTTGTTGCATGCTTTAGGGAACATTGGCTTCTTCTCGTCCTTTCTCTATCCAAAAAAACGTATATGTATTTGATTCGCTTAGGAGAGATGGATCCTTAGCTATCAAGACCCCGGTGCATACGTAAGTTAATAATTCTTACATGTATTTTATGATATTTTAAATAATTTATAAATTTTTGTAGTAATTCTTTTATTGTTAAATTTTTTTTGTACTTAGTGCATATACAAAAATCACACCCCTTGAAGGTTCCAAAAAAGCAACAACATTGTCTTGGATACCTATGCGGGTAAAGCTGGATAGACATTTTATAGTGGAATTTTTAAATAGAATAATACAAAATTTTTGCCCGTTCTCTCGCAATAATACAAACTTTTGATTATTTTTTAATAATACAAACTTGACATCAAAATTCCTCCAGTAGGTCAAGTTGACTTGTTAACGGTAAAACAGGTCAAAAATTACAAAATGATCTTTCTTCTTGCTCCCTCCTCCCCCAACCCCCCACCACCGGAACCACCTCAATTTGTTACCTCCTACAACAAGTTAACAACTGGTATTGCCCTACTGGTGATATTTTGATCTAAAGTTTGTATTATTAAATAATAATCAAAAGTTTGTATTATTGCGAGAGAACGGGCAAAAGTTTGTATTATTCTTGTTAAAAAATCCTTTTATAATTCTATTTAATATTTATTTTTCGATTCTAATATGTATCAAATTTGGTGTAGTGTGCTCAACACACGGGAAGAGATGAATGCGACTATTTCATGATGAGATACATGTTTCTACTCGTCCGCTTTCTCTTTGAGTCAAATGATTTGAATGAGGTATATATATGTTGTAAATTCTTTACTTTACTTATATAATTTCAAAGTTTATTAAATAAGTTAACATATTTATAGGATTTTCCTTCAAGCATAGAGCCATACTCCATAGATGATATCAACATTACAAAGGCTGGGCTATCCAAATTACAAAGGAGACTCTGTCGAATTTTTCGCTCACAATTGTTAATATAAATGCTTGTTTAGTTTTAAATCATCAAATTTAGTAATATGTAAACAAACCAACAAAAAAAGCTGAAAAAAACAAAGAAAAAAAAGAAACCAAACATCTGTGTCGCACATGGCAAAAGGTGCGACGCAGATGATAGGCAATGTGCGTCGCACATAGCCCAAGGTGCGACGCAGATCCATGATTTGCGTAGCACAATGGGCTATGTGCGACGCACATCGCCGTCCCCAACCCCAGCCCGGATAGTAGGGCAATGTGCGTCGAACATAGTCCATGGTGCGATGCAAATCATCGATCTGCGTCGCACCTTAGGCTGCATGCGACGCACATGCACGTGCTAATCAAAGTTGAAGCTCTATGGGGCTGGGGAGGGAAATGTGCGTCGCACATATCCCATGGTGCCACGTAGATGAATGATTCGCGTCGCACCCAAGGGTATGTGCGACGCACATTTTCCTTGGAGAAAGTGCGTCGCACGTTGCGCTTGGTGCGACGCATATTGTCTCTTCTCTGTTTGGCTGGGAGGGCCATCTGCGTTGCACCATATACTACGTGCAACACAAATATCTTAAAGATCTGCGTCCTTTCAGGGTACGATGCATATCTGTTTTAGGTGATCTGCGTCGAGACCTGTGCCGTCGGACCCATGTCCAACGCAAATAGGGGTCCCAGGTCCGACGCAAATGGACCTTTTTCTACTAGTTTGTGTTTCAAAAGATGGTGGCCTCGGTCCTGCTTATTGTTTGATGGAGGTAATTGTAAAATCAAAATATTCCAAAGTGATGGAGGTAGGAAATTTGATAATTCCCCTCTTTTTCAAAAAATTTCGTGACAATGGTCTTGTTTTTCAAAAGTCATGTCCCCGTACTTAAGCTCAGAATGGTGTTGCAGAATGAAAACATCGTCATATTATTGAAATGGCTCGTATATGCACATTCACTCTGAATTCCTACTAAATTTTGGGTTGATGCTTTGCTCGATTTTAGGGAGTGTCTCTCCTTTTGAAAAACTTTTTCATCGTCCTCCTTAATATCATCTTTTAAAAACATTTGGTTTTGAGTATTTTCCTTTCCTCATGGATTTGAAAATCAAATAACTTCAACCTAAATCAAAGCACTGTGTTTTTATTGGCTATGCTGTGGATTGTAAAGGTTATCGTTGTCTTGATCCAGTTACAAACAAAGCCTATATCGGTTGTCATATTCTTTTTCTTGAACATAAGTTTCCCTATCGATCTCTCATTGGTTCTAGGTCTTTCGTGCCTTTTACATCGCCTTGGTCTTGCATATTGTTTGAAGTCCTACTAATATAGCTTGTGTTTCTCTTGGAAAAAACCTTTCGCTTCAGTGCATTCTCCCCAGCCCCATGGGTCACCATTTCTCCCTGGATCATTCCCCTCCTCTTCTGTGTCTTCTAGTCGGCCCAATGTGTCCCCAATGCTCGTTGGTTCCCTCCACTCCCCACTTGCGTGTCCCTTGTTTGGCCCAATGGGTCACCAGCACACGTTAGGTTCCCCCCTCCCCAATCGAACTTTATGCATGGCCCAATGGGTCCCCAACGCACGCTGTGTTTCCCCCTCTCCCCACTCAAGTTTTCTACTCGGCCCACTAGGTCCCCAGCGCACGCTGGTTCACGCCTCTCCCTACTCAGGTCTGCTGCCCAGTCCACTCATACACCCAACCCCTTTTTTAGGCCTGCTACTGAACTTGTTAGCTCTCCTTCTAACGTGGTTGTGCCAACTTCCTCCCTACTTTCTATGATTCATTCTCCACTCCTCTATGGTGTCTCCCTCTTCCCCAGTGCCTAGTTCTTCTCTCGTTGTCTTAAATCAACATCATATGGTGAGGTCACTCGGTTAAAAGATGGTGTGTCAAAGCCCTGCGTGTTAATGAACTTAAAAACTGACATTATTATGTCTGAACTAACTAACTTTAAACAAGCGTCTAAAGACTCACATTGGTGTCAAGCTATGCTTAACGAATATCAATCTTTGATTAAAAATGATACATGGGAGTTGGTACCTCGTAACTATGATAAGAATTTACTTGGTTTTAAGTGGATTTACTATGATAAGAAACAAAGCCAGACTTTTTGTTTCTCAAAATCACCTGCAGACAGGTACTCATTAATTACTTTGAAACCTTTACTCCTGTTAATAAGCCTTGTATTGTTCACTTGGTTCTTGCTTTGCTCTTCCAATGGACTATTTGTCAATTTTATGTAAAAACTACTTTTTTTCATGGTTTTCTACATGAAGTGCTTACACGCGTCAACATCATGGTTTTGTTCATCCATATAAACCTACTCATATTCGTCGTTTTTGCAAGTTCATCTATGTTTTGAAACAAACTCCTCGACCTTGGTTCTCTCGTTTTCAGCAACTTCTTATTATCTATTGGTTTCAAGTGCAGCAATTGTGACACTTACATGTCGAGTCTCAATTTGTGGTCATCTTCTTAGACTTCTCTGATATGTTGATGACGTCGTTCTCACTGGTAGTAGCTCTTATCTTGTCCAAAAATTAAACTCTGTTCTTTCTTCCCAATTTGTTATAAAGGATTTAGGGGATCTTCATTATTTCTTAGATGTTCAGGTTGTGTATAGTCCATCTGGTTTACTTTTGTCTCGAAATAAGAATATATTGATTTATTTCGAAAATTCCAACTCTATACTATCAAACCAGTTCGCACACCTTTGTCTTTAAAGTTACATTGTCTCTTCTTGACGGAGAACTTCTTGTTGATCCCACATATTATCGTAGTATGGTTAGTCCTTTGCAATACTTAACTATGACTCGTCTAGATATGGTGAGGTCACTCGGTTAAAAGATGGTGTGTCAAAGCCCTGCGTGTTAATGAACTTAAAAACTGACATTATTATGTCTGAACCAACTAACTTTAAACAAGCGTCTAAAGACTCACATTGGTGTCAAGCTATGCTTAACGAATATCAATCTTTGATTAAAAATGATACATGGGAATTGGTACCTCGTAACTATGATAAGAATTTACTTGGTTTTAAGTGGATTTACTATGATAAGAAACAAAGCCAGACTTTTTGTTTCTCAAAATCACCTGCAGACAGATACTCGTTAATTACTTTGAAACCTTTACTCCTGTTAATAAGCCTTGTATTGTTCACTTGGTTCTTGCTTTGCTCTTCCAATGGACTATTTGTCAATTTTATGTAAAACTACTTTTCTTCATGGTTTTCTACATGAAGTGCTTACACGCGTCAACATCATGGTTTGTTCATCCATATAAACCTACTCATATTCGTCGTTTTTGCAATTTCATCTATGTTTTGAAACAAACTCCTCGACCTTGGTTCTCTCGTTTTCAGCAATTTCTTATTATCTATTGGTTTCAAGTGCAGCAATTGTGACACTTACATATCGAGTCTCAATTTGTTGTGGTCATCTTCTTAGACTTCTCTGATATGTTGATGACGTCGTTCTCACTGGTAGTAGCTCTTATCTTGTCCAAAAATTAAACTCTGTTCTTTCTTCCTAATTTGTTATACAGGATTTAGGGGATCTTCATTATTTCTTAGATGTTCAGGTTGTGTATAGTCCATCTGGTTTACTTTTGTCTCGAAATAAGAATATATTGATTTATTTCGAAAATTCCAACTCTATACTATCAAACCAGTTCGCACACCTTTGTCTTTAAAGTTACATTGTCTCTTCTTGACGGAGAACTTCTTGTTGATCCCACATATTATCGTAGTATGGTTAGTCCTTTGCAATACTTAACTATGACTCGTCTAGATATTGCTTATGATGTTAATATAGCGTCTCAGTTTATACATGCTCCTCGTACTACTGACCTTCATGGTGTGAAAAGAATTTTCAGATATCAGCAAGACACTTTGACTTTTGGTCTGTTCTTACATAGCAGCAGTGCTCCTACTGCTGTTATTGCCTATTCGGATGAAGATTGGGTTGTTTGTCCTAATACTCGTCATTCTATTATTGGTTATGATGTCTTCCTTGGGAAGAATTTGATTTCCTGGAGCTCGAAAAAACAACCCATTGTTTCCAAATTCTCCACTGAACGAAGCTGAATATAGAGCCGTTGCATATACTGCTGCAGAGACTATTTGGCTCCGACAACTTCTTGTTGACCTTAGTTATTTTCTTCGACAACTTGTGTTTTGTATTGTGATAATGTTTTTGCTACTTAACTCACTGCTAATCCGGTTCATCATGATCGAAGTAAACACATTGATGTTGATTACCATTATCTTCGTAAAATGGTTGCCAATTGATGTCTTATGGTTCGTCATGTTCCTACTCACTCACAGGTTGCTGATATTTTTACTAAAAGCCTATCTACTGATTTGTTTACTAAACATAGTTCTAATAAATCCATTGTTTCACCCTGTAAAGACTGAGGGGGTGTATTAGTGTAATATTATATCTACACAAGATAAAATGACTTCTATTAGTACTAGGTCTGTAATATACTCTCATATATATCTAATGTTAGGGTCAACCAATCTAGGTTAACATACTAAAGTCTTAACCACTAGGCTAAGTGGTGTTTAGTGTTATTATCATAAACTATTATATTAATAAATGAAATTTTTTCTTACCTAGGACATAATCCGGGCCTAATACCTAGTTTTAAACTTATACACTTAGGTTAGTGATACTAATTAAGAAACCAATGTCATCACTGTGAAGCTCCAGGTGCTGAAAACGTTCATACTAAAACTCTAAAAGGGCGAGCTATTTGCTTGGCTAGAAGTTAAAAATAATAGAACTTGCATAAGTTCTTAGCCTGGATCAGGAGAAGGGTATTGGTTTGGAATAGCTCTTGAAATGGTTTGCTTGAGATGTGTAATTATTGAAACTTTATTTTGTAAAGGCTTTCCAACTGTTAAGTCGTTTATATTCTTAAAAGGTGAAAATTTCAGTTGTCATTTTTAGATTATAAGCAGGTGTTTGAACAGATTTTTGGCGGGTTTGATGCGGGTGGTGACTCTTATAGAGTTATAGGTGAATAATAGATATTCGGTTGAGTAGTGGGGTAAATTTGGAATGAATATTGAAATTGTATCCGTTATATATAATGTGTACGTGATGGGTATCTATACATACAAATATATTAAAAGGCGTGCATAAACAAGAATTTGATGTACAATAAAATTTTTAGAAATTGTGTAGTATAGGGTAGGCCTGGTTATTGGGTGGGTCGGGGCGGGTCGGGGCAGGTCAGTTCAGGATCGGTCATAGTCAATAGCGGGTCAGGTTCAGGGTTAGGGTCGGGTGCGGGTCAGACGTAAATTAAAGCGGGTCAAGCCCACTTGAACTTGTTTTGCCCAACTATCGCGTTCATTGTTTTGAGATGAGGAGATCAAATAACCAAAATTGGGGGCTCCTGTTGCTTGTTTTGATCCTGATGTCTGCACAATAGATACAAGGATATACTGTGTGGACTTTAGGTGTAGTGACTGTATTTGCTATCTACATAGGCTCCGCTCTTTAAGAGAACTATTATAAGAAGGAGAAAAAAACGTAAGAAGAAGAATTCAGATCATCAACAAAATTAACAAGCCTGCAAGAATGAGCTGTAAAACTAAGGATGGCGATGAAGGGATTTACCATCTTTATGCTCAAGCAACTTATAAATGGATTTCTCAAGTTGCTCCAAACTCTCCTATTTTTTGTTATTTTAAGTGGGAGCAAGTGCCTGGAAAAGTGATTTCGCACCGTGTTGTGGTAAGTGAAACAAAAAATTCAAGCGTTTGCTTGCCTGATTGCCGGTTCAATCTGGAAGAAATAGGTCTGATTCCTATAAGATGAAGCAAACCTTGTGGAACCGATCTTTCATCTTGTCGCGCTACTATTACGTATTAAGCACTTCCTATCCATTTGAACTCTTACAATAAACATTCACAAAAACTTCAATTCACAAAACAGCTCTTAGTATTTTATAACATCCCTCCAGTTTACATTCTTACAAAAAAGAACATTAATCCATAAGAGTAACAGAGAGATATGGATGTGTCAACAATTCTAGCACCAGTACAAACTATTCTGGAGGTGTTGGAAACTCAAGGCCACCATGATCACTATACGAGCCATGCTCCTCGATGCTGAATAGTAAGAAAGACAACAAAAAAAAGCTTAAGAAACTCAACTGCCATAACAACATAGTTTCTTATTGCAACAAAAAAATTAATAGAACTCCAAATAACATAATCATATTACCTAATAAAAAAAGGGATCCACGTCGTCTTTCTCCTCTTTTCCATCAATTTCATCGTGAAACCCATAATCAACCTCCTCCGTATCTTCAATGTTGTACTTTGCACGATGCCAATCTTGCAAACATACTAGAGATTGAACTGTTTTTGACTTCAAGGAGCTAGAGAGGCCGCAATAGTCTTTCCTCCAATACTAAATGCAGATTCCGAAGCCACAATACTCACGGGATAGTCAACAAATCTTGTGCCAGTTTTGAAAGAACAGGATATCTCACAGAACTTTGATGCCAAAACTCTAAAATGTCTAACTCACAGTTGAGATCAAGAACATCATCATCTAAATACATGTCGAGTTGTGATTTTCCCACTTGAGACCTACTACTACTAACAAATTGGTCATAGTCATCAAAATAATTTTTTGGTACCTAACCTTGAAGAGGGAGAAGGCAATGCTACAACAGGTGAGACACCAACGTATTGCAACTTGTAATTAGATAGGCCTGGTTATTGGACAGGGCTGTCCAACGGCATAAGGGTCGGGCCATTATTAAAGGGCTTTATTACCCTTTATTCCTTAATGAACAGGCTATTATTGGGTTTTCAATGGAAAGGACCCTTATTGGGTCTTATTGGACAACCCATTTTAAACTACTATTGTCCACTAAAATCAGTAAAAGGGTCTCATTTTTTTTTCTCTCTCCTCTATCCTCTCTCTCCTCTCTCCTCTCTCCTCTTTCCTTTCTCTTTCAGTCGAAAAAAATTTAGGGAAAAAATTAGAGCAAAAATTCCACGCTCTTTTCCTCCATCAAAATTTGAATCGATCAAAATCAAATTAGGGAAATCGTTTTAGGAACGAATCTCCAAGGTATGTTGTCGAATGTATATCTTCTCTTCTTTTGCGAATTTAGTTTAATTTGAATGTGGAAATTTTATTGTTGTTGGTAGAAATCATGTTCAGGTGATGTGTTTTGCATGATTTAGTTCTATTTATGTTTGTTTTTGTATGAGAAATCATGTTCAATTTGTTTTTCTAGGTTTTTCTAGTTGTTTTTCCTCGAATTCTTCTTTGTTGAAAACCCTCGAAATGTGAAAAGTTTACCTAGATTCAGGAGGCGAAATTTTTTGCTCTAAATTGTCCTGTTATACTGCAACAGCTTGATGTATAGAATTATACTGATGTCCAACATTCTAAAATCAACAAAATAAATTCAAATGAGTTGCCGACAAAATGATGAAATCGCATAAAATGGAACACATGCTGGATTTTGAGACGCAAGATTATTATGATTGTGGGCAATTTTACTGCGCTTTTTCTTATTCTTTGAAGACCCAAAACACCCAAGAAAGCAACCCATATTTTATTTATGATAAATCTTGATTTCAAACGTGGGAAAATTAGTTTTTGTGCAAGCAAAAAGTAGGGGGAAAAAAACAGATGATGGATGGCGTTTTATTTTTGTTATTATGTACTTATGAGCAATTTGTGCTTATTTGGTTTGTCATGTAACCTCTGTGTGCATAAATTGTTACTTTTCAAACAACTTATGAAACTTAACATGCATAGCTTTCGATGTTCGTGGTCAAAATTTGCTAATTTTTTGAAATCGTGGACAATTAATAAACTAATTAACTTATCAAATTGTTTATATGCAGCATCATATATAAGAATGATGGGGGATGATGCTACTAATTTAACGGGGCCAGAACATGATGATGGGTATACTGAGTATGGTGTGCCTCAACGGCGAAAGAGAAAGAAAAGGTCTAAGGTCTGAAGTTTGGAAGGAACTGTAGCACCCCGATAATTCTCTCTTTCTAGAAATAACTTTATAATATAAAACTTAGAGAATTACCCAGGCATTATCGCCCGTATGATAACGTATCGGCTTACTCAGAATTTTGTAGCGGAAAACAATTTACTAAAAACTAACTTTATTAAAACTTATTAAATAAATGACAAATGTCTGAAACTAAAACACACCAACTTAAATAAACCTGAAACTGAAATAAAGATGTTCCTACGAAAACAACTTAAACCACGCTAGTAATATAATTAGTCTCTCCATTCTAGGTTCCCAATGAGATGCATCTGCAAACCTGTAATGTCAATGCAATACTGACTCTGCTCACCAGAAGGATCATCACAGGATGACAGGATCAATAGGCAAAAAGCCATGATCACACACACAAACAAGCACGTAATCAGCAAATCTGAGTACTACATATCAGGCATAAATAATCTTAAACATAATACTACAAAATAACATGCAGGAACAAATAATAACATAAGTATATAATAATCTGCAGACAATTTAAACTGAACTAAACTTAAACCAACTTTTTATCACTTAAATAGAATAGTTATTGGGACGAGTTGTCTTGCCTACTAAGATGAAATGCGGGCGCGACTCCGCTTTAGAGTGACCTGCGATATCGAGGAACCTTTGAAATAAAGAGGGATGGTGATCAACCATTCCTAGAAAAGTATGGCACGCTCACCATAACCCCAACCCTTATGTCCAACTCAGACGTGCACCAGTCTAAAGTCTATAACCTATTCTCGTTTCACTTTACGTTGATATATTTTATTACTTGTGTTGACACAACAAATAAGAACACATAACTAATCTCAAACAATCATAACAGAATCTCTTTTTATCTTTGATTATAGTGTTCACAACTTATCAATCAAGACTCCTTTAATTCCTTTTTATACTTTACTAACTTACTTGTTGAACCTAGCCAACAATAAACTTTACCTTTATATAGGTATAACTTGTACTTACCAAATAAGATCCACGGTCCTTATAAGATAATAATAATACTCAAGAATCATGAAAACATGATTCACTCTAACTTACATTAATTCACTCACGAATTAATAAATAAACTTGACTTATCCTGCTTGCATCAATCTTCCATACAAACATTTATAATCATAAACACTTCTAGTTTACATTAGCACACAGGCAAATACATGTAAAACAATTCCAGTAATCATATATATGAACAAATAGAGTCCTATACATGATACAATAAATAAAATACTCTTAGAGCATGCTTCTAAATCACATAGCACGTAGACGATGTACGTACCTTGTATAAACAAATCGTAGGCCACTTTTACTCGCTAAAAGTCTCCTACTAGAAATCTCCGCCTAGAAAATAAAATAATGAAAATAAATATCTTGAACTAAAATTTACAGCAACTTTAAAACGATCAAAACCCCCTTAAACGTGTTTTAAAATCGTTTTTACGTACCAAACTTTCGTTATTTTTAATCCCTAGTATAGTACAACTATTCTAGGATTAAAAATATTTAAAACTCTTAAAATACTTATTTTCTGAAATTACAACATTTATAAAATTTAATTAATCTTCTGAAAATATATTCAATACATATAAAATTATGTACTAACCAAATCTCATGATTTATACTTTATATATATAGTTTCTAGGAATTAAAAACCGAAAAAACTATAAATTTCATGATAAACTAAAATAAACTTAACATATTAAATCTGAAATTTTTATATAATAAACATAATAACCAATATATTTATTGCATATAAAACAATAATTTAAATAATAAACATGTAATTAATAATAAAATAACATAAAACTAGTACTTTAATGGAATCTTGAGAGGAAGAAAGAAAAAACAACCACAACAATGGAAGAAGGAGGCGCCGGACAGCAGTGGCAGCAAAAAGGACCGGCGGCAGCAATACTCGGCTCTTGAAAGAGTTTGTGACGTTTCTTGTTCAACAAGAAACGTTACTTGAAGAAGAAGAAACAAACTTTTGAGGGAAAAACATGAAGAACGACGCACAAGGAGGAGAGAGAGGAATCCGAGTGGAAGAGAGAAATCACGTGAGAAGGAGGAGAAAATAAAGTGTGTAGGGTAAAATATTGGGTTTTTAGGATATTTATATAAAGGCTTGTACTTGTGGGCTTAGGAAAAGAGATTTTAATTAATGAACTTGATGACTAATAAGATGGGCTATCTAAAACTTTAGTCATCAAATACTCTTTCCCTTTTTATCTCTTTTGGGCTTTCGATTCCATTAACTACCTTTTCAATTACTTTTATATTTAAAATCTTATTAAAACATGCTTAATTAAAATATTTCAAATTTTATTAAGCTATGAAAAATAATTTCAGTTGACTTTTAAAATAGTCAACCCTTTTTAAAAGTCAAATCTTTTTCCAAACTCATTTGGATTTAAATATAACTACATAAATACTTTAATATATTTATGAAAATTCTTTAAAATTGTGGGGGATTACAGTCTACCCCTCTTAAAAGAAGTTTCGTCCCGAACTTAACACAAAACCCTCGTACTTTCAAAAGTTTGAACTCAACATTTCGAAAACTTTTGAAAAAGGTAGTGCCTCTTTGCACTTTCCCATTTTTAAAACACTTGTGTTACTTATGAACACTTTTCTTATGCGGAGACTCTACTTCTTTTGCACTAACATGTGCAAATTGCCCAACATAGGCATACATATGCATGAAAATCTCATAAAAATAGACAAAAGCGCGAAATTTATCGCATTCTACCCCCCTTAAAGAAAACGAGTTACGCCCTCGTAACTCACCTCAAGGAATAGGTCTGGATACTTTTTCTTCATATCATCTTCGGCTTCCCACGTTGCCTCTTCTGACTCGTGGTTAGACCAAAGAACTTTGACAATATGAACATCCTTGTTGCGCGTACTACGCACTTTCCTGTCGAGAATCTTGACAGGTCTTTCCTCATATGTGAGGCTACTATCTATCTGAACTCTTTAGGCTCTAACACATGACGCTCATCAGGGATATAGCGCTTAAGTTGGGAATATGGAATACATCATGCATCTTTTCAAACTCCATTGGCAAGCGCAATCTATAAGCTACTTTCCCAATGCGCTCCAAAATCTCATATGGGCCTACATATTTAGCACTCAGCTTGCCCTTTTTCCCAAATCTCATAACGCCTTTAGTGGGTGATACTTTCAGGAATACTTTATCACCTACAGCAAACTCATCTTCGCGATTTTAATCGCATAACTTTCTGCCTATCTTGGCAGCTTGAATTCGAGCCTGAATTATCGACATTCTTACGGTCTCCTCAATAATTCAGTCCCCAAGACTATATTTTCACTAAAGTCATTCCAGCAAATGGGACTTCTACACTTCTGTCCATATAATGCCTCAAAGGTGCCATCTTTATACTCGCATGTAACTATTGTTGTAAGAAAGCTCAATCAAATCTAATTGGTCCTCCCAACTTCCTTGAAAATCATGCACAACTCTCCAACGTCCTCCATAGTCTGATTAGTCCTCTCAGTCTGACCATCGATCGCAGGGTGAAAGGCTATACTCATTTTCAATGTTGTCCCAAGGTTTAATTGGACCTTTTTCCAAAACTTCGATAGAAATCTAGAGTCACGGTCAGATATTATGTCCTTTGGAACTCCATGCAATCTCACTACATGCTTGATATAGGTTCTAGCGAGTTGCTTCTTTTTCCATGTCTCCTTAATAGGTATGAACACGGCGGACTTGGTCAGTCTATCCACAATAACCCAAATGGTATCATTTCCACTTCTCGTCTTGGTAAGGCAGTCACAAAGTCCATAGAAATAAATCCCACTTCCATCCAGGAACCTCTAACGATTGAACTTTCCCATGGTCTCTTATGGTCTATCTTCACTTCTGACAGGTTAGCACTTAGACACATATTCAGCTACCTCTCTCTTCATGTTTGGCCACCAATAGATAACCTTAAGGTCTTTATTATGCCCCTCGTCCATAAGACGTCTTTTAAGGTCATTGCACTTCTGTGGTACACACCATCTGCCTTTAAACCTTAGACTCCCATCATCATGGATCTTAAGTCTACTTCCTTCCTTGCTTCATTTTCTCCTTTATCTTGTCTAGTACTCTCATCCCCAACTTGACCCTCAATAATCTCTCGAAAACTGACACTCCCAAAGAAAGAGTACTAAGTCTAGCCTCACTTTCCCCAGGATTTAAAATTTCTAGGCTCAACCTTTGCATATCTCACACAATCCTCAGGGACTATCAAAGCCTCAAGCTATGACTCGATTTTCGACTCAAGGCGTCAGCAACCACATTTGCTTTCCCCTTATGATACTGGATATCTAGATCATAATCCTTAATTAACTCTAGCCATCTTCTTTGCCTCATATTCAGGTCTTTTTGGTAAATATGTACTTCAAACTCTTATGATCTGTAAATATCTTACAAGTTGCTCCATAAAGATTTCAATTGACGCGAACACTATGGCAGCTAACTCTAGATCATGGGTAGGGTAATTAGCCTCATAAGGTTTCAATTGACGCGACGCATAAGCTATTACCTTCCATTCTGTTGCAACACACAACCCAAACCATTTTTCGAAGCATCACTATGAACCTCAAATCCCTCATTCCCATCAGGAGGGTTAAAACAGGTGCAGTGGTTAAACGATCCTTCAAGATCTGAAAAGCTTCCTCACACTTCTCATTCCACTCAAACTTGACTCCTTTTTCATCAAATTGTCATAGGTCTTGCTATCTTGAGAAATCTCTCACAAATCTCCTATAATAGCCAGCTAAACCCAAGAAACTCCTAATGTCTGACACACTCTTTGGAGTTGGCCACTCACTCACAGCTTGAATCTTAGCAGGATCTACTGAGACTCCTTCCTTAGACACAAAATGACCCAAAAATGCTACTTTCTCCAAACGAAACTCACACTTAGAGAATTGGCATATAGTTGGTTCTTCCTCAAGTCTCCAAAATAATCCTCAAATGTTCATCATGCTCGGTTTCATTCCTCGAATATATCAAAATGTCATCAATGAAAACCACTACGAACTTATCCAAAAACTCATGAAAGATCCTATTCATCAAGTCCATAAATATACAGGAGCATTGGTTAACCCAAATGGCATTACAGTGAACTCTAGTGACCATAACGCGTTCTAAAGGCAGTCTTAGGTACATCCTTATCGCTACCCTCAATTGATGATACCTAACGTAAGTCAATCTTGAGAACACACTCGCTCCATTCAATTGATCGAATAGGTCATCTATTCTAGGCAAAGGGTACTTGTTTCTTGATGGTAACATTGTTCAACTCCCTATAGTCATACATAACCTCATACTCCCATCCTTTTTCTTCACGAACAAACAGGAGCTCCCCAAGGCGATGCACTAGGCTGATATAACCTTTATCCAAAAGCTTGCAATTGCGTCTTTAACTCACTCATCTCAGGAGGTGCCATTCTATAGGGTGCCTTAGATTTAGGTGCAGTTCTAGGAACTAAGTCTATGGTGAATTCAACAGCTCTAGCAGGGGCATACCTGAAATTCACTCGGAAATACATCCATAAACTCGTTCACTATTGGAACATCCTCAAGTTTTAATCAGCTTCCTTACTCACATCTTGCACGCTACAGAGAATAGCTCACACCCCTTTCTCATCAACTTCTGCACTTGCATAGCAGAGATAACTCCAAACTTCTTGGTTTCCCAAATCGTCTATATGAGGTCAATTTTCCCGAAGGTTTCTCAACCTACCTTTTGAACTTCACAAACTATGTTAGCCTTGTAAAGACTCAACCAGTTCATCCCAAGAATCACATCTAGGTCTCCCAAGTTAAACTCAATTAAGTTAGATGGAAAGACACTCCATCCTATCTTCAAAGACATTTTTAAACAATTAGTACACCTTATGATTTCCCAATAGGATACTAATAGACAAGTCAATCACTTCAAAATCTACTAAACCCAATTGAATTTCCTCAATCAAACCTTGCTCAAATCACTGAGCCTTTAACTCCTCAATGGCTACTACTTCAAGTGCAAATCTAGACAATGCTATGAACTTGCTATAATACTTAGAGATAGTCATCCTCTCCATCCTAAGGTTAATAAACTTGGGCTTTTAGTTTCCTCATAAAAACAGGGTAAAACTTTTCTCTTAAAGCAGCAATAAAGGATTCCCAAATAAACTCTTTCATAATACTAAGTCTAGTCTCATTCTCTTTCACATAAGTCAGTCTCATTTTCAGATACAGTATAACTTGACCTACTTTCACATCTCATGACAGTTCACAGCCCCAAATTTTTTTTCAAACGACCTAATCCAACTCTCTAAGAGGATAGGGTCAGCTTACCCCTTAAGGTACAACGGTTTAATCTTAGCTAGTCTCTCAATCATGTCCCCATCAAAATTGGGATTCTCATGTCTCTTTTGAGTCAATTTATTTGCCAATAGGCGAATAACAGAAGCTAAGACATCATTATTGTTTGACACTCTACTTCGCAACTGAAATTTACGTGACTCTACTT
The DNA here is from genome assembly GCF_026745355.1 of Beta vulgaris subsp. vulgaris. Classification (NCBI taxonomy): domain Eukaryota; kingdom Viridiplantae; phylum Streptophyta; class Magnoliopsida; order Caryophyllales; family Amaranthaceae; genus Beta; species Beta vulgaris. The sequence continues at coordinate 30,358,833 of NC_079206.1, read as the reverse complement.
TGGTTCGATCAACTTACTTGCCATTCTAGAAGGCAACATTTGATTTGATCATTAAAGATCGCATCAACAAACAATTTCCACTAGTTTCAAGTTCAACATGAAATGTTCTCTAATATCACATAATCATCATGTAAAATATATTCACATCAACGTGCAAGTAGAAACAAGCAAGCAAGAATATAATCACATGATGAAAAGAATAATAAATAAAAATATTCCCATCACGTGCCCAGAATAAATTCTTACTCACTCATATAATAAATAATAGCTTTTATTCCTCAATCGATAATAAGAAATTTTCTCTCAATCCAAAATAACCAACTTATTCCTCAATACTAATAAGATGCAAAAGAAGGAATTTTAAACCATTATAGCTTGACTACTTTCCAACAACTAATCTCAAAGCATAATAAATACTCTATGGAATTACACCATCATTCTCATCCTTATTTCCTTTATACTTTTATGGAGTAAACATTTCATCTTCAAAGTCTCCAGAATCTTCACTATAATAATAATAATAGTAATAATAACTCGAATTCCTAGATCTAATATATCTTCAAATCCTTTTGGCTTGATGTCCATTTTCATCCATCCCTAAAACATTGACATCGCTCAAATAAGGTCTCCAAATAACATTGTAGATGTCCTTTCAGGTTTGCACTCTAGTATAATCAAACTCTTGAATTACTTCATATATCGCTAACTGGGATGCCTGCTTTTAACCCATAATGCATAATGATATTCAGGTTAATGTAACTATAACTTCGAGGCTCATGACATCGAACATTCTCATCATCACTCAATACAATTGGGTTATGATGGCTTCCTACTCTATTAACTTGCCCGACAATTCTATTAACTTGCCTAGCAGACATTGTTAGAGATTTACAACAAATAAACCTATAATGTCTTAGAACTCTCTCTAACGTGTTCCCACAAAAATCATAAGGGTAAACAAAAACAAAGGCGTGAAAAATATAACACCTTAGCAGGCAAGAAGGATATAACAGTTAGTAGGGAAGAAAAATATACATGCATCATTAGCAGGGAAGTATAATAATAATGCATCATTACAGAAAGAAATGATAATGTGCAGATTTGTAGGGAAGAAAAATAATAATGATGCTGAACTAACTTTTAATGCAGGCATATAATATTTCTATCCTATATGCCCTTCTTATACTACCCATTCTCAAAATGCAATACTATAAACCTTAAAGGCATGAAAAATAATGCACCTTAAAGGCATGAAAAATAATGCAGACACTTTTATAAATAACATTACTTAAGTGTCTAAAAAATTTCGAATCGTAAAAAAAAAAAAAAATTCGAACCTATGGATTTCCGAAAAAAAATGTTTCGACTCGACAACTAAAAAAAAATTCGGACTTAGTATTTATTCGAAAAAAAAAATTTCGAAGCTCGGTTTTTCCGAAAAAAAAAAAAATTTCGAACACTCAAATTTTTCCGGGAAAAAAAAAAATTTCCGATGTATAATAAAAATTTTCTGGTAAAAAAATATTCAATGTTCACTTTTCGAAATAAAAACGTAGGAGCAATACTAAGGTTTCCTTCAAATAACTAATAAGCTAGGTAACTTAATAAGCTAAAGTCACTTAATAAGCTAGTTAGTTAGGCGCCTATAAGTCTTAAACTAACCTAAAGCTCCCAGATACCACTTTGTAACACCCCGATAATTCTCTCTTTCTAGAAATAACTTTATAATATAAAACTTAGAGAAATACCCAGGCATTATCGTCCGTGTGATAACGTAACGGCTTACTCAGAATTTTGCAGCGGAAACAATTTACTAAAAACCAACTTTATTAAAACTTATTAAATAAATGACAAATATCTGAAACTAAAACACACCAACTTAAATAAACCTCAAACTGAAATAAAGATGTTCCTACGAAAACAACTTAAACACGTTAGTAATATATTAGTCTCTCCATTCCAGTTCCCAATGAGATGCATCTGCAAACCTCTAATGTCAATGCAATACTGACTCTGCTCACCAGAAGGATCATCACAGGATCAATAGGCAAAGCCATGATCACACACACAAACAAGCACGTAATCAGCAAAGCTGAGTACTACATATCAGACATAAATAATCCTAAACATGATACTACAAAATAACATGCAGGAACAAATAATAACATAAGTATAATAATCTGCAGACAACTTTTACTGAACTAAACTTAAACCAACTTGTATCACTTAAATGGAATAATTATTGGGACGAGTTGTCTTGCCTACTAAGATGAAATGCGGGCGCAACTCCGCATTTCAGAGTGACCTGCGATATCGAGGAACCTTTGAAATAAAGAGGGATGGTGATCAATCCATTCCTAGAAAAGCTATGGCACGCTCACCATAACCCCAACCCTTATGTCCAACTCAGACGTGCACCAGTCTAAAGTCTATAACCTATTACGTTTCACTTTACGTTGAATATATTTTATTACTTGTGTTGACACAACAAACAAGCAACACATAACTAATACTCAAACAATCATAACAGAATCTCTTTTTATCTTAGATTATTAAGTGTTCACAACTTATCAATCAAGACTCCTTTAACTTCCTTTTTACTTTCTAACTATACTTGTTGAACCTAGCCAACAATAAACTTTACCTTTAGATAGGTATAACTTGTCACTTACCAAATAAGATCCACGCTCCTTATAAGATAATAAAATACTCAAGAATCCATGTAAACATGATTCACTCTAACTTACATTAATTCACTCACGAATTAATAAATAAACTTGACTTATCTTGCTTGCATCAATCTTCCATACAAACATTTATAATCATAAGCACCTCTAGTTTACATGTAGCACACAGGCAAATAGCATGTAAAACAATTTTAGTAATCATATATATGAACAAATAGAGTCTTATACATGATACTAATAAATAAAATACTCATAGAGCATGCTTCTAAATCACATAGCACGTAGACGATGTACGTACCTTGTATAAACAAATCGGTAGGCCACTTTTACTCGCTAAAAGTCTCCTACTACGAAATCTCCCCCTAGAAAATAAAATAATGAAAATAAATATCTTGAACTAAAATTTACAGCAACTTTAAAACGATCAAAACCCCCTTAAACGTGTTTTAAAATCCCTAGTATAGTACAACTATTCTAGTGATTAAAAATAATTTAAAACTCTTAAAATACTTATTTTCTGAAATTACAACATTTATAAAATTTAATAAATCTTCCGAATAATATATTCAATACATATAAGTTATGTACTAACCAAATCTCATGATTTATACTCTATATATATAGTTTCTAGTAAGTAGAAACCCTAAAAACTATAAATTTCATGATAAAAACTAAAATAAACTTAACATATTAAATCTGAAATTTGTTATGATAATAAACACAATAACCGAAATATATATATGCATATAAAACAGTAATTTAAATCATAAACATGGTAATTAATAATAAAATACTAAAACTAGTACTTTAATGGAATCTTAGAGAGGAAGAAAGAAAAACAACCACAACAATGGAAGAAAGAAGGGCGTCGGACAGCAGTGGCAGCAAAGAAGGGACCGGCGGCAGCAATACTCGGCTCTTGAAAAAAGTTGTGATGTTTCTTGTTCAACAAGAAACGTTACTTGAAGAAGAAGAAACAAACTTTTGAGGGAAAAACTTGAAGGAACGACGCACAAGGAGGAGAGAGAGTGAATGCCGAGTGGAGAGAGAGAATCATGTGAGAAGGAGGAGAAAATAAAGTGTGCAGGGTAAAATAATTGGGTTTTTAGGATATTTATATAAAGGCTTGTACCTGTGGGCTTAGGAAAAGAGATTTTGATTAATGAACCTTGATGACTAATAAGATGGGCTATCTAAAACTTTAGTCATCAAATTACTCTTTCCCTTTTTCTTATCACTTTGGGCTTTCGATTCCATTAACTACCTTTTCAATATACTTTTAGTATTTAAAACTCTTATTAAAACATGCTTAATTAAAATATTTCAAATTTTATTAAGTTATGAAAGATAATTTCAGTTGACTTTTAAAATAATCAACCCTTTTTAAAAGTCAAATCATTTTCCAAACTCATTTGGATTTAAATATAACTACATAAATACTTTAATATATTTATGAAAATTCTTTAAAATTGTGGGGGATCACAGGAACTTATCGAAGGAAAGAATGCTCAAGGTGAGAGAATAGCTACTTGCATGCATTGTAATTTAGAAATGTCAGCACAACATGATAATTGCACTTCTCACTTAAAGCGACACTTAGAAAGATGTTTACTTAGGCCTCTTGAACTTAGGAATGAGGATGATAGTGATGGGGATAATTATGTGTTTAATATGGCTGAGCTTAGAGCATATATTGTTAGTTTCATAGTAGAAGGGGCTCATTCTTTTTCTATAGTTGAAGAAAATGGATTTAAGAGAATGATGGCTAGAGCTAACCGTAACTTTGTCCCATTTGGTCGTGCAACTGCAAAAAGGGATTTATTGTCTTCTTATGTGGTAGAAAGGGATGAATCGAAAGATATGTTGTCTAAAGTTTCAGGTCGAGTTTCTTTAACAACAAATAATTGGAGATGTAATCATACTAGGCAACAATTTATTTATGTGACTGCCCATTTTGTCGATGATTGATGGAAACTCCATAAGAAGATTCTTAGGTTTAGGGCTTTAGCTCCCCCATATGATGGTGTAAGTATTGCTACTGAAATTGCTTTGTTTCTTACTCAATGGAAGTTGGATGACAAGATACTTTCTATCACCGTACATAATGCAACCTACAATGATGTGATGATATCCACTTTGAGAAGGCGTCTTGTTCCTAGGGGAGGATTAGCTTATGGTGAGTGTTTGTTTCATGTGAGATGTTGTGCTCATATTGTGAATCTTGTTGTGCAAAATGGGTTGATTTATATAAGTGACATTTTGGATAAAATTTGCTCCTTGATAAAAATGATTACTAGATCCTCTCATAGAAGTACCAGAGTTTTATGATTGTGCGGAAAGATTTTTCCACTTGGATGGGAGAAAGAAATTGAATCTTGATATGCAAGTTAGGTTGAATTCTACTTATTATATGCTTGGTATTGCACTTTTTTTCAAGGATTTTTTCATTCATTTAGGTTCAAATTATGCACCATTCAAAACTTTTGTTCCTTTAGAAGAGGAGTAAGATAAAGTGAGGGTAATTCATGACTTTTTAGAGTTGTTTTATCAAGTTACTTGCATGTTTTCAGCTGATAAACATCCCACTTCAAACTTGTATTTTGAAGGTGCATGGATGGTGCATCGTCACTTAGTTGAGGCGGCAAACGGTCCTTATGAATTTCTAAAGGACATGATCCAAGCTATGCTTTCAAAATTTGACAAATATTGGTCAGAATACAACATATACTTGTCTTGTACTGCAATTCTTGACCCAAGGTATAAGGTTAAGTTTGTGGAGTATTGTTGTTGTAAGTTATTCGGTAATGATGAGGGTTCAAGAAGAGTTAATGACGTATTGAGTGCATTCATTGGATTGCATAATGATTACAAGTAGGCCTGGTTATTGGGTGGGTCGAGACGGGTCGGGGCGGGTCGTTAACGGGCGGGTCAGTTGAGGGTCGGTCATAGTCCATAGCGGGTCAGGTCAGGGTTGGGGTCTAAAGGGTCAGGGTCGGGTGCAGGTCAGGCTTAAATTAAAGTGAATGTATTTGCTATCTACATAGGCTCCGCTCTTTTCATAAAGAGAATTATTATAATAAGGATAAAAAAACGTAGAAGAAGAAGAATTCAGATCATCAACAAAATTAACAAGCCTGCAAGAATGAGTTGTAAAACTAAGGATGACGATGAAGGGATTTATCATCTTTATGCTCAAGCAACTTATACATGGATTTCTCAAGTTGCTCCACACTCTCCTATTTTTTGTGATTTTAAGTGGGAGCAAGTGCCTGGAAAAGTGATTTCGCACCGTGTTGTGGTAAGTGAAACAAAAAATTCAAGCGTTTGCTTGCCTGATTGCCGGTTCAATCTGGAAGAAACAGGTCTGATTCCTATAAGATGAAGCAAAACTTGTGGAACTGATCTTTCATCTTGTCGCGCTACTATTACGTATTAAGCACTTCCTATCCATTTCAACTCTTACAATAAACATTCACATAAACTTCAATTCCGAAAACAGTTTTTAGTATTTTATAGCATCCCTCCAGTTTACATTCTTACAAAAAAGAACATTAATCCATAAGAGTAAGAGAGAGATATGGATGTGTCAACAGTTCTAACACCAGTACAAACTATTCTGGAGGTGCTGGAAACTCAAGGCCACCATGATCACCATACGAGCCATGCTCCTCGATGCTGAACAGCAAGAAAGACAGCAAAAAAAAGCTTAAGAAATTCAACTGCCATAACAACATAGTTTCTTATTGCAACCAAAAAATTAATAGAACTCCAAATAACATAATCATATTACCTAAAAAAGAGGATCTACGTCGTCTTCCTCCTCTTCTCCATCAATTTCGTCGTCAAACCCATAATCAACCTCCTCCGTATCTTCAATGTTGTACTTTGCACGATGCCAATCTTGCAAACATACTAGAGCTTGAACTGTTTTTGGCTTCAAGGAGCTACCGAGGCCGAAATAGTCTTTCCTCCAATACTAAAGGCGGATTCCGAAGCCACAGTACTCACGGGAATAGTCAACAAATCTCATGCCATTTTTGAAAGAACAGAGTATCTCACAGAACTTTGATGCCAAAACTCTAAAATGTCTAACTCACAGTTGAGATCAAGAACATCATCATCTAAATACATGCCGAGTTGTGAGTTTCCCACTTGATACTACTACTACTAACAATTGTCATAGTCATCAAAATAATCTTTAGGACCTAACCTTGAAGAAGAGAAGGCAATGCTACAACAGGTGAGACGCCAACGTATTGCACTTGTAATCAGTATACAATCAATCATGCACTCAATACGTCATTAACTCTTCTTGAACCCTCATCATTACCGAATAACTTACAACAACAATACTCCACAAACTTAACCTTATACCTTGGGTCAGGAATTGCAGCACAAGATAAGTATATGTTGTATTCTAAGCAATATTTGTCAAATTCCGAAAGCATAGTTGGATCATGTCCTTTAGAAATTCATAAGGACCATTTGCCGCCTCAACTAAGTGACGATGCACCATCCATGCACCTCTAAAATACAAGTTTGAAGTGGGATGTTTAACAGCTGAAAACATGCAAGTAACTTGATAAAACAACTCTAAAAAGTCATGAATTACCCTCACTTTATCCCACTCCTCTTCTAAAGGAACAAAAGTTTTGAATAATGCATAATTTGAACCTAAATGAATGAAGACATCCTTGAAAAAAACTGCAGTACCAAGCATATGATAAGTAGAATTCAACTTAACTTGCATATCAAGATTCAATTTCTTTCTCCCATCCAAGTGGAAAATTCTTTCTGCACAATCATAAAACTCGGTACTTCTATGAGAGGATCTAGTAATCATTTTTATCAAGGAGCAAATTTTATCCAAAATGTCACTTATGTAAATCAACCCATTTTGCATAACAAGATTCGCAATATAAGCACAACATCTCACATGAAACAAACACTCACCATAAGCTAATCCTCCCCTAGGAACAAGACGCCTTCTCAAAGTGGATATCATCACATCATTGTAGGTTGCATTATCTACAGTGATAGAAAGTATCTTGTTATCCAACTTCCATTGAGTAAGAAACAAAGCAATTTCAGTAGCAATACTTACACCATCATATGGGGGAGCGAAAGCCCTAAACCTAACAATCCTCTTTTGGAGTTTCCATCTATCATCGACAAAATGGGCAGTCACACAAATAAATTGTTGCCTAATATGATTACATCTCCAATTATTTGTTGTTAAAGAAATTTGACCTGGAACTTTAGACAAGATATCTTTCAATTCATCCCTTTCTACCACATAAGAAGACAATAAATCCCTTTTTGCTTGCACGACCAAATGGAACAAAGTTACGGTTAGCTCGAGCCAATATTCTCTTAAATCCATTTTGTTCAACTATAGAAAAAGAATGAGCCCCGTCTACTATGAAACTAACAATATCTGCTTTCTAAGCTCAGCCATATTAAATACATAATTATCCCCATCACTATCATCCTCATTCCTAAGTTCAAGAGGCCTAAGTAAACATCTTTCTAAGTGTCGCTTTAAGTGAGAAGTGCCATTATCACGTTGTGCTGACAATTCTAAATTACAATGCGTGCAAGTAGCTATTCTCTCACCTTGAGCATTATTTCCTTCGATAAGTTCCTTCCAAACTTTAAACCTTTTCTTTCTCTTTCGCTGTTGAGGCACACCATACTCAGTATACCCATCATCTTGTTCTGGCCCCATTAAATTAGTACCATCATCCCCCATCATTCTTAAATATGATGCTGCATATAAATAATTTGATAAGTTAATTAGTTTATTAATTGTCCACGATTTCAAAAAATTAGCAAATTTTGACCACGAACATCGAAAGTTATGCATGTTAAGTTTCACAAGTTGTTTAAAAAGTAACAATTTATGCACACAAAGGTTACATGACAAACCAAATAAGCCACAAATTGCTCATAAGTACATAATAACAAAAACAAAAAGATAAATCGCATCTTACCACCTAGACTTTTCACGTTTTTAGAAACTCCCACCTTAATGAATTTTTTTTTTATAAATTTCCACCTACCATTTTTCAATTTTATCAAAAACTCCCACCACTTAACAATTTTTGTTAAATTCCATTAAAAAAACCGTTAAATGGGTCCCTCATATACATTTTGTTAACAAAATCGAACTTGAAATAGTTGCAAGTCTTTCCAAATAGTTATAATTCGTTCCAAACTTGCTCCAAAATTGTTGAGATTTTGCCCTTAAATTGATGAAATTGACTTTGATTTCAGCGTAAATTAATACTAAAATGCATATATGAGGTCTACTTAACGGTTTTGTTAACGGAATTTAACAAAAATCGTTAAGTGGTGGGAGTTTTTAATAAAATTGGAAATGGTAGGTGGAAATTTATAAAAAAATTCATTAAGGTGGGAGTTTCTAAAAACGTGAAAAGTTTAGGTGGTTTTGAACAAAAAATCCAAAATAAAACGCCATCCATCATCTGTTTTTTCCCCCTACTTTTTGCTTCCACAAAAACTAATTTTCTCATGTTTGAAATCAAGATTTATCATAAATAAAATATGGGTTGCTTTCTTAGGTGTTTTGGGTCTTCAAAGAATAAGAAAAAGCGCAGTAAAATTGCCCACAATCATAATAATGTTGCGTCTCAAAATCCAGTATGTGTTCCTTTCTTTAAGCTCATTTTATGCGATTTCATCATTTTGTTGGCAACTCATTTGAATTTATTTTGTTGATTTTAGAATGTTGGACATCAGTATTGTAATAGCCCTGTTTTTAAGAACCTTTATTTAAAAGCTTGTGGATAAGCATTACCATTCTTAATGGTTAAGAAGGCTTGTGGATAAGCATTAGCATTCTTAATGGTTAAGAAAGCTTGTGGATAAGCATTATCATTATTAATGGTTAAGAAAGCTTGTGTATAAGTACTATCATTCTTAGTGGTTAAGAAAGGTTGTGGATAAGCACTAACATTCTTAGTGGTTAAGAAAGCCTGTGGATAAGGAACTATCTTTCTTAATGGTTAAGAAAGGTCAAAGAGGATAAGAACCATCATTCTTATTGGCTAATAAGGCTTTGGAAACCAATAGATAAGTTAGAAAGTCCTTGAGAGCCCTAAACATTAAGATTATGAAAATCGTTTGGAGATTGTTTTATCGGGTAGCGATGAACTTCTAGTTAAAGAGCCTTTCGGGGTTGAATCCGAACTCAGGACCTAACCAAACTTGATATATGACATGCTTGGGATGTCTTAAGGTTAAAATGGTCATTTATACCCAAGAATTACGTGGCTCAATATGGTAAATTGCTTACATAGTAAAACCTGGCCAGCTGAAATTACAGCTCAGACCTATCCTCAAAGAAAGCTGCTTAGCAGCTACTTAAGTGTCGATCTCTCAAAGAACTTTTTATGCATGAAAGCCAACACCTTAGGCTAACACCTCAAGCAAGAATCACCCAAAAACTCCAAGAAACCGACCTTGCCCAAAAGAGGTTTCCCTCCCCTGGGGGTACCGCCAGAACATACTACAAAAGCCTGTTCTGGGTTTTCGTCTATTTTCTCTTATTTCTTCCTCTTGGACACCCACTTTTCTTTACATAGAACTCTTCTAGACATCCATACAAAGTAGTTCAAGCTTTGGTTCCAATCTTTAGACCTTAAACTCATATAGAAAACCTTGCTGAAAGATCACATCAGTTGCTGTAAGTTCAACAGTTTATACCTCTTGTATTTAAGCTTAGTTTTTCATATCTATAAGCTTGTTGAAACTAATCTTTTGCATTTTATACATTCAGGGGAAGTTGTAGGAGTAGTTAACCTAGTGGATTAAGGAATTTCGTGGCTTTAAGCATCCTTAGTTAAGGTACACACTTAGTTTGGTTTTACCCTAGAGATTTGCATACCTATAGTTAGGTGATTGTTTCTTTCTAGTGTAAAGCATGTCTATGAAATGAATTTACTTATGATGTGTATTTTATTATGTGTATATTGATTATGTAACATGGATATAACATGCTAAGGTTCATTAGAGATGTTTCATTTGACCTAAACAACACTTATACACTAAGTATTACGATTATGCTTCTTAATGGAATGTGTTTAGTACATGGACTTGTGGAGTAATTGTGATGATGGAGGTGGAGTTGTTATGTTATTGTTGTTGTGGAGTTGTTGTGGTGGTTGTGGTGAAGTTGTTGTGGAGTTGCTATTGTTGTCATTGTTCTGTTGTAGTAGTGTTGTTGGGTTATTGTTGTTCTGTCATTATGGTTGTGGTGGAGTTGCTGTGAAGTTGTTGCCTATTGTTGTTGTTGCGCCGTTGTTATGGTTGTTGTTGTAGTTGTGGTGGCTATTGTGGAGTAGTTGTGATGGTTGTGGTAGAGTTATTATGTTGTTGTTCTGTTGTTGTGGTGATGTTGTGGTGGGTTATAGTTAAAATAGTTTACTAGTTTAGAAGATGAATTAGTTTGGATATGATTAAAAAGGTTACGATGATGTGTCCAGAGCTAGTATCATGCGGTTTATAGTTTAAGTGTATATATCCAAAGTATTCAGTAGAACAATATGGTTCATCTTGTTATTATGATTCAAGAAGTTGGAGTGATAAATTTGGGAATATGATTTACTTAGGTTTGTTATGAACATAGTAGGTGGTGGTTTCTGTTGTTGGTTGTGCTGTTGTATTGTGGTTGTGTTATTCTGTTATTGTGCTTAATGTTGTGTTATTGGTGTTGGAGTTATTGTTGGTGGTGAAGGTGGTATTATTGTTGTATGTGCTGTTGTTATTATGTTGTTGTTGTATCGTTCTTATTGGATAGTCGTTGTTGATGATGCGAGGGAAGTCATAATCTTATAATTGGGAGAGTGTTATAATTATTGTAGTTGGAGTTGATATGCATGAAGTCGAGTAATGACTTTGTTAATTTCTATTTACGGGATTCAGTTTGATTAGCATAATGGTTGCGTTAGAAGAAGATAATTAGAATAGTTAAGTTTGGTTATTGATTATTGATGTTACTGTGAGGTGGTTGTTGGAGGATGGCTATGTAGACGTATAGAATTGAAGATGATATGGGAAATCAAGTTATGATGATTGGAGGTTTCGTATAATTGTTATAGAGTTGAGGTAACCTTTAGGTTCAGCAAAATATATTTAAATGCTCCCGTGGACGTTATATTGAATTTTGGATATCATATATCGTTTGTGGTAATGGCCATTATTATAGATACATCTCTATGAGTTAGTTGTGAATTGCTACTGGATTGTTATAAAAGTATCATTTTGTTCAATTATCGAAATCGTTCGAAAATACTATATTTCTCAAAATTTGATTTGGTATGATAATGAGGAAATGATTCAAGTATGAGTTAAGACCAGATAAGGACGAATACTGTGTTATGTTATGAGTATTGAGGATTCAAGTATGAATCATTAAATATCTTATTTTATAAATATGAAAGTGAGGCATGAATAGGCACCCCGAGTTAGGGCGGGTAGAGTCCCTAGCTGTTGCCTTCCAGGAAGGGCGAACTCCTGGCGTTATAGGACATGTCCGGGTAAGTCTTGCAAGCATAACAATAAAAGGCTGGGTGACGACCCTCAATAGTTTGGAGACAGCTGGTACTGCGTGGTACCCCTCTCCACTCGCGTTCATGCCAAACGATCTGATTTTGTGAAAATATATCAACTAAGTTGAGTGTGATTATCTGTTACTATAACTATGTGTTAGTTTTCAAAATACACCTAAACTTGTACTTTCTGTTACACGGTGTGTACTCAGCTTTGCTGATGGTGTTGTCATTTCTATGGCCTGTCACTTGGTGGGTGGCAGAGTGAAATATTGTTGCAGGTTTGGTGTTGTGAGCTCAGGATTCTGAAGTGAAGCAAGATAAAGATGTCGTCGTAGCTTATGGATTGAGTTTGTATCTAGATAGTGTATTTGAGAAAGATATTTATATTTCGTTGTATACAATATTTGGGAATATTAGTCGAGATATTGGTGTAATTGAAGTCTTATATAAAGGATTTTGTTTTGTGGGCTAATAACCCACAGGTCCAGGATTGTTTTCTAGGTTATGTTTCCGCTGCGAGTAAATATTTTATTCGAGGCTTATTAAGCATTGATTGTGATTAGTGAATCTTAAGTGTGCTTACCTAGCAGCTCGGGAAAACGGGCTGTTACAAGTATAATTCTATACATCAAGCTGTTGCAGCAAAACAGGACAATTTAGAGCAAAACGTTCCGCCTTCTGAATAGGTAAACTTTTCACATTTCGAGGGCTTTTAACACAGAATAATTCGAGGAAAAACAACTAGAAAAATCTAGAAAAACAAATTGAACATGATTTCTCATAGAAAAACAAACATAAATAGAACTAAACCATGCAAAACACATCATCTGAACATGATTTCTACCAACAATAATAAAATTTCCACATTCAAATTAAAACTAAATTCGCAAAAGAAGAGAAGATATACATTCGACAACATACCTTGGAGATTCGTCCCTTAAACGATTTTCCTAATTTGATTTTAATCGATTCAAATTTTGATGGAGGAAAAGAGCGTGAAATTTTTGCCCTAATTTTTTCCCTAAATTTTGTCGACTGAAAGAGAAAGGAGAGAGAGGATAGAGAGGAGAGAGAAAAAAATAAGACCCCTTTAATGATTTTAGTGGACAATAGTAGTTTAAAGTGGGTTGTCCAATAAGACCCAATAAGGGCCCTTTCCATTTAAAACCCAATAATATAGCCCTGTTCATTAAGGAATAAAGGGTAATAAAGCCCTTTAATAATGGCCCGACCCTTATGCCATTGGACAACCCTGTCCAATAACCATGCCTAGTATAGGGTTTGATCCTAAGACCTCAAGTACATATACTAAAGTCTTAACCACTAGGCTAAGTTGTATTTAATGTTATTATCATAAATATTAATAAATGAAATTTTTTCTTACCCGGGACATAGCCAAAGCCTTATAACTAGTTAAAATTAAAAGTGCGTAGTTTAGAGTTAAGAGTTATACCTGCGTCCTACTCATCCAAGTACATCTTTATCAGTTCTCCATACTATATGACCCATGCACAAAAGTTAACAGTTAACAACATCTGAAAGATGGACTTGACTTATATGAGCTGGCAAAAGGTCATGTTCATGTAGTGTGTATGTGTACTCAGTTATATATATAAAAGCGTCGGAAAATCGTTGACAGCAAACGACGTGTCAGTCGTGTCGTGTCGGCCCATTTAATTGAATGTGTTGAGTTATCTCCACACTAATCCACTTTTCCCGTATCCAGTTCTTATCGTGTTAAGCTACGTTTTGGTAACTTTGAACCAGTTTTTATATTTATATCCTATTTTTGTATAACAGTCGTGTTAAACAGGTTTAAAGGTGTCATATTCGTGTTAAAAACTTCAATACTAACCCAACTCATTTAATAAGATGTGTCGTGTTGATTCGCTTAACTAAATGGATTAAGAATCATCAACATTGATCCATTATTTTGATATATGGTTCGTGTCGTTTTGTTGTGTCGTGTCAACTTTTGCCAACTTTAAACTTTCCTTACTTAAAATATGATTCTTTTTTATGTTTACTTTATTCTTTAAATATAGAAAATTCGAACTCTATCTACTAAGTACTAACAACTTTGACTACATAAAACTAAATTTTTAACAAAATCAATTCTGTTACTAACAACATTACTCTTTTCAGGAAGATTTTAATGAAGAAACCAGAAGCAAAGATCATAAAAAGAATTTTAACGGGGAACATATTCCTTTTTCTTTAAGTTAAATTTCCGTTTTCAGATGCTTACAAATATTATGCTGGATGTTTAGATGTAACAGTCAGAGTCGCACGTGGTTGGTGAGGTGGAGATGCACGTGCAGAGGGGAAAAGAAATAATGGAGTATAAATAAGCACATCATCCAAATCCACCATTCTTGTTTTAGTAGTACTACTACTGGCACTACAATCCAAGCTCAAACGCAGTGCAAAACGGTTACTGTTTTTCTTTGTTATGGTAAGAGAAAAGATCCCCCATGCAAGGGCTGTCAGTTTTAACAAACAGTATTCCGCACACGAGAAGCAGAATTAATGAGACTGGCAAATGTATTTACACGAGAGCTTTGTGAAGCAGTTTTCTTTTAATATTGTTACAACGTACAAAGCCATGTGGTTGGTGCAAGAACATTCCGCATCCACTTCATTAGATGAAAATGAGTGGTGTAAGTTTATTAACCTGATCCGTGAAATTTACCGAAACCGATCCGTGTCCGACCCAATTATGCTCAGGAGATGGTAACTGAAAACCGACAAGATATGACCCGTACTCCAATTTGACTTAATAATATAAACTCGAACTTGATCTATTTTGACATGAAAACAACCAAAGTCGTTTATGGTGCGGGAGATGGTAACCCAAAATCGACAAGATATGACCCGTACTCCAATTTGACTCAATAATATAGACTCAAACTTGATCTGTCTTTGACCTGAAAACAACCAAACTCGTTTTTGATGCAAGCCATCAAATCTAAAACCATTTCACCTCGATAAATAGCCGACATAACCAAATCAATTTCAACCCGCCACATATTTGAGCCAACCTGTTTTCAACCAGCATGTTGCTAATCGATTTATTATTGACCTGAGTAAAAAATCGACCCTTAACATCTTGAAACCGATTTCACCCCGATATACAGCCTACATAATTAACCAAACCGATTGATTATAACCAGTGACTAGTTTGATCCAAATTGTTATTGACCCGACTGACTTGTGGTTCTTTATTATATATTTATGTTAATATTAGTAATCATATTATTAGTAATTATATATTAATATCTAATGTTTTAAATATTCATTTGAAGAATAAACAAGAAAATCATTTAAAGTTAATTTTCTCATTTTAGATGGTACTCCCTTCGTTTCCTAAAGATCTTCTCTCTTTTCTTTTAAGTGCGTTTCCAAAAGATCTTCCCTCTTTTAATTTATTCCTTATTTTGAATTCTTTTTTGCTTTTTGCCTTCTCATGTCGCTATCATATGGTCCACCATTACATTATTAATTCAATTTTACTCCCTTTCTCTCTCCTACTTCAACCCCCTTTTATTTGTTTATTTATCTTGATTCCTTTCTCTCTCCTACTTTACCCACCGTACACTCCACACAAGTTGATTCTCATTTGTATATGTAGTAACATTAACAAGGAAAATCTTTAGAAAATGGAGGTAGTACATGGAATTTACAAGTTAAAGTGAATTACTACTACGTCCATCCCCAAATAGACTTTCTATTTCTTTTGGCACAAGTATTAAGGAGAAGTTTTAGGTAGGTCTTTAGTTGCATAAAATTAGATTAAAAATCGGAGTTGGTACATAGTTCATGAATTCTTAATTTAGGAATAATAAATGTTAGTGGATAAAGTAAGTAAATGGGACCGATGATTGATTTGTGGCAATGTAAGTAATATAATACAAGAAAATGGAAGGTAAACTATATTATAATGGGTATACTCATACCAAATAAGAAAACTGAAAATGTATTTGGGACAGTCATAAATGAAAAAATAGGAAATTTCTTCAAGGACGGAGGGAATATAATGAAGCACGTCTTGATTAAGATAAGTTTTCCGTGTCTGACAATTTTTACCAGTTTAGGACATATTTCTATCAGTTTAAGCCATACATTTATCAATTATGGTTGTAAACTTACATTTAATGGCACAGACCTATCAGTTTATGGAGGCATTATATATATTTTTAGTTAGTTTATGGAGTCTTTTAACAATTTAAACACAATACTTTATTAGTTTAACATAAACATCATAATTGGGCTCAAATAGTCCCTCTAGGTTTTGCTGTTCGAGGGTTTTTCTAGGAACCCTAGTTTTTCCTTCTTTGAAGGTCGAGTTCTCAAGATTTCATCTCGGGATCTCCTTAAAAATTCATAAAAGTTATCAATTCATCTCACCTCTTAATTCTCTATCTTTCCATCTGTCCTTTTCGAAAGTATGGAGGGTGATAATAGAGAAGTAGAAGGTGAAAGTACCAAGGATGTTATTGAATGGAACATCGATAATAATGATGGAGACGAAGACAAAACCTCACTAATTATTGTGGGGAAAATCTGGGCGAGAAAGAGTATTAATGCAAACGCATTAATGGACACAATGCAAAAAATTTGGCAACCTAAGCATGGCATGGAGGCGAGGAAATTGGAGGATAACTTGTTTTCTTTCAACTGTTCCATTGGCGTGATAAAGCTAGAATTTTGGATGGTCAGCCTTGGCATTTTGACAAGAAAGCTTTGTGTCTAAGCGAGATCCAAAATGATGATAAGCCCTTTGACGTCCATCTTAGTTCATTGCCTATGTCGGTTAGGTTTTACAACCTTCCTTTTAAAGGTAGGGATAATGAGTTGAATGTGAAAATGCTTGCTATTAAAGTTGGGGCTTTGGTGAAAATCGATTAGAATGACCTCGTTGACATTGACAGATCGGTTAGGGTTCGTGTACTCGTGAATGTTAAAAATCCTTTAAAAAAAGCTGTCAAATTAAAAATGAGAGGGGGGGAATTTGTGCAAATTAATGTGAAGTATGAAAGACTCCCTTTATTTTGTGTCATTTTTGGACGACTTGATCATAGGGGTCGAGACTATGAACAAAATGTTGGGGATCACACACCTAAAAAACGGTTCGATACCTCTATAAGGGTGTCGCCTTAGAAGGGGGTTTCGGTAGGGGGTGAAAAGAGCATTGGAATGAGTAAAAGTGTGGCTAAGAAACTGTTTGTGACAATGCCTAGGGAGATGGTGGACAAGCAACGGAAAGAAAATGAAGTGATGGAAAATGTGCGGGATCAGTTGGGTGTAGTGATGAACAAACTTAGTGAATGTGGTTTACAAGACACTAACACGGTCGATAAGGTTCCAGTGGAGGCTTGAAATAAACCCATGTTGCACAGTTTGGGTGATTCTCATGACGAGGCAGAGGGAAGTAGATTTATAGCCCCATCAGTGGAGATGGGAGAAAAGGAAGGGATGTGGGAGATCAATAGGGTGCAGTGTGAGACTTTTGATGAGGGGGATTTAGTTATGAGTGACCATATCAAAAAGAAAGGGTGGAAAAGGTTTACAAAAAAGAGTGAGAAGGAAGTTAAAAATGGAAACGCCTTAGTGGGTAGTAGAAGGAAGAAAGGGAGGGAGGGGATGAACAAAAGGAGGATGTAGTGTTAGCTTCTAAGAAAGCCAAGAAGGATGAAGTGTGTTCTACCACTGTAGAGGAGAAGAATCAGACGACTGAAAATGTGGCGAGCCCCACCCCCTGGGCTCTCGGTGGTCAATGAAGAACATCCTAGTGTGGAACTGTTGGGGATTGGGGAGCTTACTGGCAGTCTATGCGCTAGGAGTGTTGTGATAAATGAGCACCCGAGTTTGGTTTTTTACAGGAAACTAAACTAAGACAATGAGGGATGGACAAGGTTCGGAAAAAACTTCGTTTTTCAGGTATGTTAGTTGTTGATTGTGAATGGGAAGGGAGAGGCAGAAGAGGGGGGTTGTGTTTATTTTGGAAGGAAGAATAGACTGTTAGTATTAGTACGTTCTCTATACACCACATTGATTCTATGATTGCGAGTGTTGGATTGGAAGATTGGTGTTTCACTAGGGTATATGGTTGTCTGAAGAAGGGAGCAAATACAAAACTTGTGATCTTTTACGAAGGCTCTACATTGATACTACGTGGGTGTGTGGTGGTGCCTTCAATTTGAAGATGTGGTCAAATGAAAAACAAGGAGGCAACGATTTCAAGTATGATGATGCTACAATGTTTCGAAATGCTATTGACTTCTGGAGGCTTCAAGATTTACACTTCGTTCGTCATTCCTTCACTTGGACGAATAATCAAGGGGGTGAAAAAAACATCCAGGAGAGACTTGATAGGATTCTTGCAAATAAGGCTTGGAAGGACATGTATGGTGGTTCTTTTGTGACACACTTATCCAAGCGGAAATTGGATCATCTCCCGATAGCTCTTAGTGTGAGAACCATTTTTCCTACTCCTACCAAACGGAGGGTGACGTGCTTATTTCGCTTTGAAGAGATGTGGACTAGGGAGGGACAATGCGAAGAGATTATAAGGGAGGCGTGGAGTGGAGGGAATGGTGTAAGTGGAAGTATGGCTAACACGGCTCGTTATCTCCGTGAGTGGAGTTGAAAAACGTTTGGGGACTTTGCAAAAGATTTGAGACACTGCCAAGCTCAAATGACGAGGCTAATGGAGGACGACCGAATCCCAGAGGTGATTGAGCAAATGAAAGCCATTGATATGCGCATGGATGAACTTGAAACCAGAGAGGAGATGTATTGGAAGCAACGAAGCCGCCAAGAGTGGCTCCAACACGGGGACCAAAATACAAATTTTTTCTATGATAAAACTAAGCAACGAAGGGTGAGAAATTCCATTTCGACGATCAAAGATGCAAGTGGCCAGGCATTTTCCGAGGAGGCTGAGATATCGGAAATTTTTGTGCAACACTTTAATGAGCTTTTTTGTGCAGATGGAAATATTGAGATAATGGAATCTGTCATTGGAAAAGTACAAGCAACGCTACCTCATACACTGCAACAAATGTTAGCTGAGCCGTACAAAAGGGAAGGAATCATAGCAGCACTTAAACAAATGCACGCAACAAAAGCCCCGGGCCCCGATGGTATTTGTGCACTCTTTTATCAGAAATACTGGAATATTGTTGAGGTGATGTGGAAAATAAAATTTTAGACATTCTGAATAATGGAGGAGATATTGGGTCTTTAAATCAGACTTCATAGTTTTGATCCCGAAAAAGAAAATTTGTGAGTCCCCTGTTGATTTTAGGCCTATTAGTCTATGTAATGTATTGTATATAATTGTGTCCAAGGTGCTTGCTAACAGATTGAAACTAGTCCTCCCTGTTGATGAATCTCAGAGTGGTTTTGACCCAGGAAGGTTAATAACATATAACATCTTGGTGGCTTATGAATGCTTTCATTATTTGAGAAAGCATAAGAGGGGTAAGGAAGGGTATATGGGTCTCAAACTGGATATGAGTAAAGCCTATGACAGGATGGAGTAGAGCTTTTTGGAACAAATGATGATAAAGTTAGGCTTTCCAATGGTGTATGTGGATATAATTCTTAAATGTATGAAGTCTACTTCGTTTTCCATTTTGGTTAACAAGCAACCTTCAAGAAATTTCCTCCCTTCTAGAGGTTTGCGGCAAAAGGGCCCTCTATCCCCTTTCCTCTTCATTTTGTGTGCTAAAGGTTTATCGTCTCTGCTGCATGATGCTGAAGCTAAAAGAGAAATCCATGGCTTGAAAATTGGGAAGAAGGTCGATGCTATCTCTCACCACTTTTTTGCAGACGATAGTTTACTATTTCCTAGAGCAAATGAGGAGGAAGTTGAAAAGGTGCTGGAAATTCTATCAACCTATGAAGCTGCTTCAAGTCAGATGTTGAATATGGAGAAATCGGAGGTGTCATTTAGTCGAAACATTGAGCAAGAAAAGAAAAATATGCTTCAGATGAAGTTGAATTGTAAGGCTGTAACTGAGCACGATAAGTATCTCGGACTCCCAACTTTTGTGGGGGGCTCGAAGACACGTGTTTTTCAAAGTATTCAAGAAAGAATCCTGAAAATGCTTAAAGGGTGGAAAGAAGGTTTCTTGTCTCAAGCAGGTAGAGAGGTTTTAATCAAAGCCATTGCCCAAGCTATCCCAACCTATGCAATGCAGTGCTTCAACAACCCTGTGAGTATAATTATTTTGAATGATATTGAAAAAGTGTATAGAGCTTTCTTTTGGGGCCAAAAACAGGATGAGCGGAAGATGGTGTAGGTGGCTTGGGAGAAAATGTATGCTTCAAAGAAGGAGGGTGGATTAGGGATGAGGAATTTAGTGGTGTTTAACAAGGCAATGCTTGCTACACAAGCTTGGCGAGTCTTGAAGTATCCGAATTCTTTGATGGCGAAGGTGCTCAAAAACATAAACATCCTTCGCAACCTTTTGATCTTTTCAACCCTCCTCATTTCCTCCTCTCTCCTCTATTGACCTTAGTCTTCTCCCTCTAACAGCAGCACCACTTCTTTGTCCCACATAAATGATGAATGACGAATTCATGGCCCCTGATTACGAATACATTATAATTTCATTTGACTTTTTAACTAGTTATTTGTCTACAACCACTTTGATAGGTTCTTTTTACCGAATATCAATATCTTATACAACTATTTAGACATCTGACAGCTAACTGCTAAACAATACTCCCTCTGTTTCAAAATATAAGGCACACGCGATGTTTGAGGTCAAACTTTGACCATTAATTACTCTCAATATATGTCGATAGAAATTTTTTAAAAATAATGTTATTATAGTATTTTTCACGACGAATGCAATGGCATAATTTTTATATTTTTTATTTATCATATAAGAGATATTTGTGTCAAAGTAAAATTTCGTAAAGCGTGAATGCCTTATATTTTGAAACGGAGGGAGTAACCACTTATAGCTACCAGCACAACTAATAGCTACTCTCACAACTAAAAGCTACTACCACAGCTATTGTTGCCGAACACGGCCTAAGTTCTTTCTTGAAAAGTTCATAGGATGATGTTTAACTTAAATTATATGAACCTAGTGTCAATAACAGATTTCAACATATATTTGAGAAATACTTGGCGTCTCATACACTAGTGGAAAATATGCAAGGGTTGTGGTCAAAACAGCCCTAGGGCTTGCATTTTTGGCCAACAGCCCTTCAGTAATTACAGGGCTGCGGTTTAGGGAGAAAAATCGCGTCCCTTCACTTTTAGAAGGGTTGTTGTTTAATAAAAAAACGCAACCCTTCATAATCAAAAGGTTTGCGTTTTTTATAAACCGCGACCCTTCAAATATAGAAGGGTTGCGGTTTATGCCTAAAACCGTA
The DNA here is from genome assembly GCF_026745355.1 of Beta vulgaris subsp. vulgaris. Classification (NCBI taxonomy): domain Eukaryota; kingdom Viridiplantae; phylum Streptophyta; class Magnoliopsida; order Caryophyllales; family Amaranthaceae; genus Beta; species Beta vulgaris. The sequence continues at coordinate 30,337,175 of NC_079206.1, read as the reverse complement.
GCCCTTCTTGAAGTTTTCTTTAAAAACAAAACAATACCCATACGCCACACCAACATGCACCCAGCACCCCCATCCCACACACACCTCCCCATACTCACCCACCTGCTCCCTGCCACACCCCACCCCTGTCACACCCCACCCCTGCCGTTAGACCACCTCCCATACCCCACCCCACCCTGCCCACCCACCTACCGACCCACAGACCACCCGCACCTCCCCACACCCCTGCCCACCCACATACCACCTCCCACACCCCACCCACCTGCGCACCCATATACCACCTCCCACATCCCACCCCACCCACCCCTTCCCACCCACCTGCCCACCTACCACACCTTACCTTATCCCTGCCCACCCACATACCAACTCCCATACCCCACCCTACCCCTTCCCACCCGCATACCACCTCCCACACCCCACCACTGCCCACCCATAGAACACCTCCCACACCCTCTGCCCACCTCCCACACCCTCTTACTTTGTTCTTTCTCACTAGTGGAAAAATATAACCGAAACGTAATAAAAAATAAATTGTAAATAACTTTAAAATATATTGAAATAATTTATAAAGCGTACATAGAAACGATAAAGTGTACATATATTAGGAAAAATAATATCGTAAAATAATCCTCCCAGAATGTTCATAAACAATCGTTACAAAGGTAAGTCGCCAACTTAACCCGAACTTCATTTAACTCCTTCATGGTGAAGCCCTTCAAACTTCTATTGATATAAACCTTGGAAAACAACCAAGGAATAAAACACATAGTATAGGAATTCAATCATTTACTGTAGTCTAAAGTTCTAAAATAACATATACTTTCCCGAAATTCAACCAACAATAAATTGAAGGTTAAAAATATACAAACTAGTTATATTATACCTTATATAGTCATGTTCATAAAAAAAAGTTGGAGTTAAAGGACTCAAAATCTAATACTTAGATGTGAAATGGCCAAAATAGGCCTAAAATCACATTTACGTTTCCGAAATTCGACCAACAACTAATGCAAGCCTAAACATATACACAATAGTTTTATCATACCTCATATTATCATGTTCAAAATGAATTTGGGGTTAAATGACTCGAGAAATACATTAGACGCAAATCGACCAAAATAGGCCTAAAATTATGTTTGCGTTCCCGAAATTCGACCGAAAACAAATGCAAAGGTAAAAATCTATGCACTAGTTATATTATACCTTATATTATCATGTTCAAAAATAATTTGGGGTTAAATGACTCAAAATACAATAATTGGACTTGAAAAGGCCAAAATAGGCCTTAAATGACATTTTTTACTAATGTTTGCTACTTTGGTTTCTAAAGCAATTAACTACTACTCATCGATCTAATCTAATCTAAAATAATATATATACTAATAATTACATACCATTTGAAGATCATCGATGTTAGTGCAATAGTTAACGATATCAAATATGAACCTCATCACGTAATAACCATGTGCAAGTCCATCATCTTGTTGTAGACACTTTAAATTTCACCAAAACATGAATCCAAAGGCATTCATGTTAGATCTATAAGTATGTAGCGAAAAAGGATGTTTCGATATATATGGACAGGCAAATTACTCATATTACCTCGACTGATATCTAAACAGGAGCTTTTGCTATTGCAAGTCTTCGTCCAGTAGTTTTCTTCATCTCACTACATCAATACATCATTATAAGATCATGTAATATTAATAAGTGTATATATATATATAGTTTTCGTTAGGTTACCTATTTAACAATGATTTGAGTAGTAAGGACCGTGGTGGTTTTCGTCGCAATGAATCGAAGTGGTACGTACACTTGGTTAGTTGAGAAACATATCGCAACAAGTGTCCACTGAGCGCTACAACAACAAAGATATACTATTAATCATAGAATAATTAGAACTTAATTATCGAATAAATAGAAGTAAAGAGGGTTTAACAAACATACCTTTCAAAATATGGGACAAGGATGATCTGAACTCCGAAATGAGATTATGCTTTGAAACTAATTTCGATGTAATCTTTCACTTCGACTTTGATTTTCAAGCAATTGTCATCTCGTAATATGTTTGGACATAACCAACCAAACATATTTGGGCCACTTGATTCAATCAATTCATTGTATAATAACTTGAGAAACGATATTGATTACTAGTAAACTTACTTATTATGGGAGTCGAATTGAAAACTAATTAAACATATACTTATTAAGTAGTACCTCATGAATGTTTGTATAATGGAAACACATAAGTCTTACCTACATAAGAATTCTTTGATATCAACCTTAGAAATGAAGGTCGATGACGATGACTCCTCAATGTAGTGGAATTGTTGTGCCTCCAAAACAACCTCTATTGCAGTATCGTTGGCTAAATCGCTAGTGCACTCATGCAACCAAAAGCATGGAATAGTGAGGCCTCGCAACAACTCTGGATCGAGAATAAGTGGGTTCTTTGCACATGAAACATTTGTCTTCACCTTCTTATCAGGTGAACTAGCCTTCTTTGCCCTCCGGTCATGTGCACCCACCTTTCCAGAAACCTAGTAATTAGTTTAAATTAAAGATATTACTAACTACATAAAGATATTAAAGTAAATATATTACTAAATAGAAAACTAAAAGATGCATATATATAGTATGTTAATCATTGTAGCTCATCTGAAAATCGCACCAATGAACGCACTCATAGAACATAACTACCAATGGCATGGCTTAGCAAATGTAGATCAACTTCTGATTGCGGTAGTGGAAGAGGTAACTCTTTAAAATAGTGAGGATTGCATTAATGATGACCACATAGTGGTTATCGTCCACTAACTGGTTATGCAAGCGTACTCGGTCACTCGAGGGTTGTGCATGGCCATATGCTACCAGAATGAATCTATCAGGACCATCCCTTCGAGCTATGAGTTCGCATGCGCTCTCCTCGTCTGAAAACAAAACTCCATTTATATTAGCTCATTCAAAAACTCCATTGAAAAAAATACAATATTTGTTTATAATTAACAAAGGAAATGGATGAAGTGATTACCATCAACTCGGATACTGGAGGTGGATCAGATAAAGGTATCATCTAATCATCGGATCCTCGTTGATCAGTGGTCAGTTGTGGGATAATGACACTACTTTCATCCTGCAAGGCAAAAGTCGGTAAACCCATTTGCTCCAAAATGGCGTTGAAGTTATGTGTTATCTCCTCCCGAATGGCAGCCTTGATAGACTCCACATCAAGAGCCGGCGAATTCACACTAATACTTACACTTGATTTTGTGGGTGTAGTGTATTGATAGCCATAAACCTTTCTGAACCCGAGGCGAACACCTCGTACGTCCCTAGTGCGTCCACTGTGGTCCCGTCCTAAATTTCGTCCAATGCATCGATGTGTCCTTTAGGAGTGAACTCACCGGATGCCTCTTTTTCCTTCAAGCCAATCTCGGGAATGCAAAATTTATATTATCCTTTACATAACCATAATCAAAAAGAAATTGGGGTTAAAACACTCAAAATATAAGAATTGGACGCGAAATGGCTAAAATAGGCCCAAAATCACATTTATGATTCTAAAATTCGACCAACAATAAGTTGAAGGTAAAAATATACACACTACTTTTATTATACCTTATATAATCATAGTAAAAAAGAAATTAGGGTTAAATGACTCAAAATCTATGAATTGGACGTGAAATAGCCAAAATAGGCCTAAAATCACATTTACGTTCCCCAAATTCGACCAACAACAAAATTGAAGGTAAAAATCTAAATAGTACTTATATTACACCTGATATAGTCATAGTCAAAAAGAAATTGGGGTTAAATGACTCAAAAGCTATGAATTGCACGCGAAATAGCCAAAATAGACCTAAAATCACATTTACGTTCCCAAAAATCATATAATTTGAAGATGTGGACATGATTATTGTAAATATTAACATTCTTCCTCATATTATCATATTCAACACAAAATTGTGGTTACATCACTTGGAGTATAAGCAAAATAACATTTTTTGTCTATTTACAATGGCTTTGGCTATCTGTTGTGTACCGAGTTAGGCAACACTATTTTTCCCTTTGCATCAACCCCATGCATCAAACACCACCAATCGAGAAATCTATCTGGCTGACGAGCCTGTGCGGCTGTGGTGGTCGAGCTAGTCTATGTTGCCGTTGACAACCCCGTTGTGGGGGTAATGGGCGAACATCCACTTCTTCCTCGCCTTATTGTACGAATGCACACCCGAATGATGATAATACTTCCTAGCTTTTGCGCTCGCACTACTTTTCTCACATGTTGCCTAAAACACAATTTACAAACAAAGGTTAATACAAAAAAATTGGAGCTAAGTGTAGTTAAATAGTAGTATAATATTCTTACAATAGCTTCGTGGCGTAATGTTTTTGGCAATACATGCCTCCTATTCTGCCGGTGTGATGTTCCTCCAAATCTAAAATGGTAATTTGGATGGCTCGGCTAATGCTTTTGGCGAAGCGTGAGAACCAAATGACGTTTCTACACCGTATATTTTCTTCTTCTTTGTACCTACAACTTTCCTCTGCTTAGTGATCAACTCGGACACTAATTTAGGCTTGAAATATCTGAATCTCTCGGCAACGACGGATAGAAGTAGGCTCTTCTTTGCTTCATCATCTTCGATATTGAAAAGATTCTACAACAAAACGCATTTCACTTATTATTTTCCGCAATTGTTGTAATTTATATGATATCATTAACATTACACTAATATATAACTAAATAATCAATAAAGTAAACGTTATTGTACGTGAACCTTACCATAGTATCCTCCCGTTAATACTTCTTCAATCCCTCGAGTACCTCATTCCATGAGTGTACAATGGGAAGTTTTTGCATGCAAAGACCACTTTGCATGCCATACTTATGCCGCCACATTCCACAAGGTTGCCCCAAATGATTGTACTCCAAAGACATTAGGGTGTGTTTCCCTAGTTACTTTGTAGGCCCCTTCCTTTTCTCTTTTTTGTCTCCGACGAAATCCTACCAATCCTTGAACTTCGGGCACATACCTCATCACGGCGAGGTCGGTCTTGCATGTAATCCTTTTCCATCATAGCATTTTCATTCGCTTGTTTCTCAAGCCTAGTAACGAATTCACCATCAAGATCCCTATCCTCCATATCGCCTTTATCCTGTTTCTTTTTCTCATCATACGACTCATCCTCGGTAGCGTGTTCACTACCCGAGCTCTCCGCCTTTTGCAAATTAGCCATCTTCCTGAAATTGTACAAAATATTACATTAATATATATAGCTCAAGGAAAAACATTACGAGCCACACTAAGGGGTAAGGGGTGGGGGAGGGGTGGGCAGAGATAGGGGAAGGGTGGGTAGGGGTAGGGGAGGTGTGCAGAGGTGGAGGAAGTAATGCAGGGGTGGGGGAGAGGTGGTAGGGGAGGTGGGCAGAGGTGGGGGAGGAGTGGGCAGGGGTGGGGGGAGGTGGGGGAGGGTTGTACAGGGGTGGAGGAGAGGTGTGCAAGGGTGGGAGAGGGGTGGGCAGAGGTGGGGCAGGGGTGTGCAGGGGAGGGGGAGGTATGAGAAGAGGTGGGCAGGGGGTTGGGGGATATGTGGGGAGGTGGGTGTGGGATGGGTACGAAGGTGTAGGAGGGGTGGGAAGGTGTGCAGT